>NC_079230.1:35817404-35989904 GCF_029633865.1 Lampris incognitus
GAATCATACTCAAAATCAAAGTGGAAAATGAGAACATAATTCTTCAAGACGATTCAAAATGAGGCTCAGTAGTGTGTGTGGCCTCCACGTGCCTGTATGCACTCCCTACAACGTCTGGGCATGCTCCTGATGAGACGACGGATGGTCTCCTGAGGGATCTCCTCCCAGACCTGGATCAGGGCATCGGTCAACTCCTGGACAGTCTGTGGTGCGACATCGCGTTGGCGGATGGTACGAGACATGATGTCCCAGAGGTGCTCGATTGGATTCAGGTCTGGGGAACGTGCAGGCCAGTCCATAGCATCAATGCCCTCGACATACAGGAACTGCTGACACACACTGGCCACATGAGGACGAGCATTGTCCTGCATGAGCAGGAACCCAGGGCCCACTGCACCAGCATATGGTCTGACAATGGGTCTGAGGATCTCATCCCGGTACCTAATGGCAGTCATGGTACCTCTGGCTAGCACGTAGAGGTCTGTGCGGCCCTCCAAGGATATACCTCCCCAGACCATCACTGACCCACCGCCAAACCGGTCATGCTGGAGGATGTTGCAGGCAGCAGAACGTTCTCCACAGCGTCTCCAGACTCTCTCACGTCTGTCACATGTGTTCAGTGTGAACCTGCTCTCATCTGTGAAGAGCACAGGGCGCCAATGGCGAATCTGCCAACCAAGATGTTCTCTGGCAAAGGTCAATCGGGCTGCACGGTGTTGGGCTGTGAGCACAGACCCCAATTGTGGACGTCGGGCCCTCATACCATCCTCATGCATTCTGTTTCTCACTGTTTGAGCAGAAACCTGCACATTAGTGGCCTGTTGAAGGTCGTTTTGTAGGGCTCCGGCAGTGCTCCTCCTGTTTCTCCTTGCACAAAGGACCAGATAGCGGTCCTGCTGCGGGGTTGTTGTCCTCCTGCGGCCCCCTCCACGTCTCCTGGTGTACTGGCCTGTTTCCTGGTACCTCCTCCATGCTCTGGACACTGTGCTGGGAGACACATCACATCTTCTTGCCACAGCACGCATCGGTGTGCCATCCTGGATGAGCTGCACTATCTGAGCAACTTCTGTAGGTTGCAGATACCGCCTCGTGCCACCTCTAGTGGTGAGGGCACTAGCAAAATGAAAAACTAACCAAAGATCGGCCAGAAAAAATGAGGACAGGCAGATGGTCTGTGGCCACCACCTGCAAATCCATTCCTTTTATAGGGGTTGTCTTGCAAATTGTCTAATTTCCACCTGGTGGAAATTAGACAATTTACCAACAGGTGAAATTGATTCACAAATCCGTGTTGCTTCCTAACTGGACAGGTTGATATCTCAAAAGTGTGATTGACTTGGAGCTACATTGCATTGCTTATGTGTTCCCTTTATTTTTTGGAGCAGTGTATTTCCCTCGCACTCCACATGATGACACAAATTTAGACGTGGACAAAGACACTGCATAGTCGGCACTTGGTGAGGCCGCCGCAAACCTCCGTCGCTGTCATATTGAAATATAAGGAGCAGAAATGGCGTTTTGGTTTTTTTTTCTCCCCATAAACAGTCAATGGTGTTGATAAAACTGCTAAACAAACGAGGAGCGGAATATCAATATAGATGTAGGAAAAAAAAACTTCATACATAGCAGTACAAACTTGTTTCGTGCGTCGCGTAATCATCAGCTGCTAATGTGATTCAACAAAGAAAACACACACAGTACACATTGCCCCGCGTCACGCCCCTAATTTCGGTGGACAGCAACCAATGAGAGGAGAAAACATTTGAACTATTACAACCAATGGTGGGGTAGAAAATGCAACCAATGAGGTAAGGGGCTGGGGCTTGTTTTGAAAAAGCATTTAAATGACCAGGGCGCTGTTGAAATAGCCTACATTCAAAATATAACAAGGTGACGTCAATGGGGTAATGTATGGATATCATACCATTTCAGACACACCACGACTACCACCGATGCGCTGCAGTATTTAGTTGATTTACAGTTGCAGTATTTACAGGCGTTGGGCAGCGGCGATTTTAAATTGTCTCGTCCACGCCAGACGCGAAGCTATGGGCGGGCCTCTCTGGGCATAGGCCCGCCCACTTCTTGCCTATGCCCATCCAATCAAACAGCTGATTTCTTTTGTAACAAATCTGTTATAAAAAATGAGTTAACGTGTATGGATTCCTTATCTCTGTCTATTGATGTGATATTCAGCATTTCATTCCATACTGTTATAATACAAGGGCGTGTGGTGGGGTATCGTTTTGGTACTGATTGGAAGGTGGTGTTGGGGCACAGTTGGGAGGGCAGGCAGTTGAAATATGAAAATGCAACATCTCATAAATGTAATGTGTATCATCTAATGGGGGAGGGAGAGAATAATAAAGACGTTTTACTTAGTTTTTTTTTTTTTACTTTAGGATTTTTAACATTTTTATTTTGACACCATGGAGCCAATCCCCTTTCTACTTGTTCTCGGACTTGTTGAAGCAGTATACATAGGTGAGACGGCAGTTACCACAGTAGTGCCTATCAAAGTGGCTGGCCATGAAAACGCCAGCGCCACACTCGTCAGCTGGGCACTCGCGCCTCAGACGGTGGATCTTACCCTTCTCATCAACCTTGTAGTACTTGAGCACAGCAAGGTTGACCTTCTTCCTCTTACGTTTGTTCTTTTTGGGGGTGGTGTAAGAATTCTTCTTCCTCTTCTTGGCACCACCAAGTGCAGACTGGATTCCTTCTGAATGTTGTAGTCAGAGAGTGTGCGTCCAAGCTGCTTCCCTGCAAAGATCAACCTCTGCTGGTCTGGAGGGATACCCTCTTTATCTTGGATTTTGCCTTGACATTTGCAATAGTAGCTGAACCTTCATACAACCTCGAGGGTTATGGTCTTCCCCGTGAGGCTTTTTATGAAAATTTGCATTGTGGCGTTCAACCCACCACAGTCTCACTCCTAATGGCGGACCATGAAAAAATATATTCTTTGTAACTTGTAGTTACAAAGACGTTTTTTTTCTTCAGTGTCTACAGCTGGTGGCCAACTCATTTCTACTATTCGAGTCGAACATATCAGGTTTGCAAATCTTTTTCTGCAAATTGAATATGCATTGCTCTTTGCAAGGATTTCCCATGCGGTTCTTCAAACCAAGATAAATGGCATTAACAAGTGGCTTTGAAAACCTTAAAGACGGCTTGAGCCTATCACAGCAGTCTCCAGCGTCCCCGATTGGGGAAAAGCGGCTTGGATAATGGATGGAGGTGTTCATTATCAGGAATTGGTGGATGACGAAGAGGCCATTAATTCCTGATTATTGACACCTCGTCAGGCATTATATTTACTTAATCTACTTTTCAATAATGTTTATTGTGAATTAATCTGACCTTCAACAGTGGATAGTCAGTGATATTTTCCTGGACAATATCGCACATTTTCTTCATTTCGCTTCACTTTCGCACGTTCGACTGACAAACTGGCCAAACCTAGCACCTGAGGGCGGGAAATTCCCAGATTCATCCTAGGAAAAAAATATTTGCGTCCGGGTCGTTGCTTGCAGCGAGAGCTGCATTTTCTTCACCTGTTGCTGCTGTCATCTTCCACAGTAGCGATGGCGTGCTGACTGGGCAAGTGGAATTACTATACTGGCAAAGAGCTTGCATGTTTTTTTTTAAAAGAAAAACGTTTTTCATTGGTTTGGAACGCCAGTGTAACAAATACTTGGCGGAGGCATGGGGAAACGTATCGGAGTAAAAAGTAAACATGCAAGTAAAGTACAGATCCCCGAAAAAAACCCGTAAGAAACGAAGTATTTTTACTTCGTTACTTACCAACACTGGAGAAGAATGAAAGTCAGTAGGAGCAAGATGGAATACATATGCGTGAGTGAGAGGGAGGACAGTGGAATGGTGAGGATGCAAGGAGTACAGGTGATGAAGGTGGATGAGTTTAAATTCTTGGGGTCAACTGTCCAAAGTAACGGAGTGCAGGCAGGGTGGAGAAGAGTGTCGGGAGTGATTTGCGACAGAAGGGTACCAGCAAGAGTTAAAGGAAAGGTTTACAAGATGGTTGTGAGACCAGCTATGTTATATGGTTTCGAGACGGTGGCACTGACGAAAAGACTGGAGGTGGTAGAGTTGAAGATGCCTAAAATTTACGTTGGTAGTGACGAAGGAGGACAGGATTAGGAACGATTATATTAGAGGGGCCGCTCAGGCTGGACGATTTGGAGACAAAGCAAGAGAGGCAAGATTGAGATGGCTTGGACATGTGTGGAGGAGAGATGCTGGGTATATTGGGAGAAGGATGCTGAATATGGAGCTGCCAAGGAAGAGGAAAAGAGGAGGTTTATGGATGTGGTGAGGGAGGACATGCAGGTAGCTGATGTGACAGAGGAAGAGGCAGGAAGAGATGGAAACAGATGATCCACTGTGGCGACCCTTAACGGAAGCAGCCAAAAGTAGTAGTGGTGGTAGTAGTAGTAAACAGCTTACAGGATCAACTGGTATCACAATGAAAATTTGCAGTTTAGCATCAACCACACCTAAGGAACTGGTCTTGGACCTTTGCAGGAGTAGAACAGAGCTTCTGCCATAGGCCATTAATGGTCTGAAGGTGGAGCAGGCAAAGACTCTCAAATTGCTCAGAACAATCTCCTCCTCATTCAAGTAGAACTCAGACTCACCAGAGGCAGCTTAACAAATTCAAGGTGTTAAGAGAGGGATTGCTTCAATTACAGCGAGCTGTGATCAAATCCATATTCACATTTTCAGTGACGGTTTGGTCCAGTAAACCTGCAGCTCAGCATAAAATGGTTGGATGCAATTATATACTTATGCCTAAAAAAATCAGCACCAATCTCCCCTCCCTAAAGAGAGACCATACCCAAATTTTGAGAAAAGCACAGAAAATGTCGTTTTTTAATTTTATTATTTTGTATTTATTTTTAGATTTCAAGGTCCCACACTACTTCTTGGGGAAAATATCCAGGCCAATTAAAATAAGAACCTGCAGGTTTAGGAATAGTACCTGCCCAGTCTGTATTCTAAATAGCTCTTCACGCTTGCGCTCTTTTAAAATTCCACGTCTTTACTCTATTGGAAATTCAATTTTGTGAAAAATTTCCTGAATATTGTTATTTTTTATAAGCATAGTGCAACAAATTCTTAACTATTAAAGATGATGCGGCAATTAAGTATTAAATATTCGATTGTATAATATATATTAATCTCCCTCCATTAGGACATCAGGAGCCTGAGGTTTGCCTATAAGAAAGAGGAGACCCAACCAGAAGTTGTAGAGGTGTTGACCAAACATGCCTTTCCCCTCTCCAATGGATTGGTAAGTCTTTAAAATGAGCTGTTTGATATCAGAATTGTCATTTATTTTTTTTACCATCATGAAGAGGGGGTACACCGATCAATCCGCATATAATCGAAATTGTCAAATATTCCGGGCCCACATGACACAGCAGACCAAGCTTCCCCAGCCGATCCCAGCCATCAGACAAAGACACTGCATGGACGGCACTGGGTGAGGCTGCTGCAAAGGTTAAATTTGTGCCGCCATTTTCCCACACTGGTACTGGGTGAGGCCGCTGCAAACGTGAGTTCACGCCACCATCTCATCATCGGTTATCATCATCACTATTAGCATATCAAATTTTAATTATCGTTAAAACCGTCTTTGATTACCACGCTTTGAAAAATTCACGGTAAATACTGTCCAGTATAAATCAAAGATGGTGTGGAAACTGCAGGAAAGTAGAGATGGACAATTTCTCTCATTGAATAGACGAATGTGTCATTTATTCTTCCGTACAAAAAAAAATCACAGAAACATGGTGCTGCTCCAACAATCCTTCTGGTAGCTCCACCCTGTCAACCCAGACACCCTTTCTTAAGGTGCCCGTGTCTACCTAACCCAGAACGCCAACCGATTATGGTGAATTCTGCCCATATAGTCCGCTACATACAGTCCCCCATAATTCACCATGATAAAAAAAAGGTAACATGGAGCGCGGCAGATGGCCTGGTCGAAACAGCTTTGCCAAACAGTTGCGGAGGCCGGGGTACCTACAGGAGAGGCTTTAAGGACCCTGCCATGGCGTGGGGGTGGGGCAGGGGTGGAGGAATCTTAGGAGCCTTTTTGGGGGGATGGGGGCAGGGTAGGAGGGCGCCCCCGCCGTAGGGGCTGGGCAAGTCCAACAGGTCGGTCCAAGTCCAGGTGAGCCGGTTTGAAGCAATCCACTGAAATGTACTCTGGCTTGTTGTGCTTGTTCCTGGTCTCCAGGATGCGGAACGGCCCGTCGTAGGGAGGCTGCAGGGGTCCGAGGTGGGCGTCATGGCAGATGAATACGTATTCTGCAGACTTGCAGGGATGTGAGACTGTGGGAGGCTGTGTTGCGATGTGGGAACCAGTGGGAAAGCTCTGGCATTATCCAGGAGCATGGTCTGTTGATGGACTGCAGACCAGGGAGCTGTGGTGTTGGGGACGAAATCCCCTGGGACCCGCAGCGGCTATCCGTAAACCAGTTCAGCAGACGAGGACTGGAGGTCCTCATTAGGGGCGGTCCTGAGGCCCAGCATGATCCATGGGAGCCTGTCGACCCAGCTACTATCCTTGAGACTGGCCCGAAGAGCGGCTTTCATAGAGCAATGAAACCACTCGCACAACCCATTGGTCTGTGGGTGGTACACGGTTGTGCGGTGGAGCTTCACCCCTATGTTCTCTGCAACTGCGTTCCAGAGCTCATACATAAACTGTGAGCCCTGGTCCGAGGAGAGGTCAGATGGGGTGCTGAATCGGGCGACCCTGACTGCCCGGGCTATGTCGGTGGACATCGTCAATGACAGTGGGACAGCTTCTGGCCATCGAGTTGTTCTGTCCACAATGGTGAGGTAAGCAAAACCATGGGAGGGGGGCAGGGGGCCCACTTGTTTCACGTTTACATGGTTGAACCTTCTTCTTTTGGGCCGGGGGGGGGGGGAGTTCTGGTGTGGTGGTGCACTTTAGAGGGCTGACACTCCATGCAGGTGTGAGCCCAGTCTCTCACATCTTTTTTGAGCCTGTGCCAGATGAACTTGGCTGCCACTAGTTTTTGAGATGGCTTTTTGCCAAGGTGGGAGAGGCCATGAACAGTGTCAAAAACACGACACCTCCAGCCAGTGGGAATGACGGGCCGGGGCTGACCCATGGAGACGTCACACAGGAGCGTGGTGCCAGTGTCGTCAAAAACCACATCCTCTAACTGCAGCCCTGTGACAGCTGTCCTGAAAGCCTGCACGTTCGGGTCAGCGGCCTGGTCATCTGCCATGCGGGCATAGTCAAGACCCAAGTGGAAAGCCCACGCAATGGCCCGTGAGAGGCAGTCAGCGATGTTGGTTTTGCTAGCAACATATGCTGTCTGTCCGTGGTGAACTCTGAGATGTAGGAGAGCTGTCGCTGCTGGTGGGCAGACCACGGCTCAGCCTCTTTGGCCATGGCAAACGTCAGTGGTTTGTGGTCCACAAATGCTGTGAACTGACGGGCCTCCAGCAGGGGACGGATTTGTTGAATAACAGTGAGGTAGAGGGCCCGAAGCTCCCGATCGAAGGTGCTATACTTCCGTTCGCTGGGGCATAGCTGTTGGCTGAAGAAAGCGAGTGGCTGCCAAGCGCTGTTCACCCACTGCTCATGCACCGCCCTGACTGCGTAGCCGGAAGCGTCTGTAGTAATGGCGATCGGAGCCTTGGATGACGGGCGCGCCAGCATTATTGCGTCAGCCAGAGCAGTTTTGGTGTCCACAAACGCCTTGTCCCTCTCCGCAGACCAGTTCACAGTGTGTTTGGTGGCCTCACCTTTCAGGGCCTTATACAGGGGTTGCATGAGTTGAGCAGCTTGGGGGATAAAGTGGTGGTAAAAATTCACCATTCCGAGGGACTCCTGTAGAGATTTGACTGTCAGCGGTCATGGTAAGTTCATGATAACGTCCACCTTTGATGGGAGGAGTACTGCCCCGTCTTTGGTGACTCGGTGTCAGAGGAAGTCGATGGTTGTCAGCCCAAACTGGCACTTCGCTGGATTGACGATCAGCCCGTGCTGGCTTAGCCACTCTGAGTCCAGAGGTGGGACAGGTGTTCTGTTTTGGAGGTGCTGGCGATGACGATGTCTTCTAGATAGAAAAAAACAAAAGGCGCAGGTTCCCGTAGCACCGAATCCATGAGGCGCTGGAATGTCTGCGCGGCGTTCTTGAGGCCGAACGGCATGCGCAGGAACTCGAACAGTTCAAATGGGGTGATCACCGCCATTTTGGGGACATCCAGCGGGTGGATGGGCACCTGATGGTATCCACGGACGAGGTCCACTTTGGAAAAGATGACTTTTCCAGCCAGGTGGGCAGAAAAATCCTGGCTTGTGGGACTGGGTAGGGGTCTAATGTCGCCGTATTGTTGAGTCAGCGGGAATCACCGCACGGGCGTCACCCGCCGCCAGGCTTCGGGGCGATGTGCAGAGATGAAGCCCACGGGCTGTTGGAGCGGCGAATGATGCAAAGACGCTCCATATTCTTGAACTCCTCCCTAGCGGCGGTGAACTTGACCGGGTCGAGGCGCCGAACTCGAGCATAGACTGGTGGGCCAGTGATGGCGATGTGGTGCTCCACTTCATGCTTGGCGGTGGAAGACGAGAAGGTGATCTGCATGAGGACCGGGAACTCGGCAAGAAGCTGGAGAAAATCGTCTGTGGCGGAGAGCATGCTGTTGGAGTCCGCTCCGCTGAGAGTACAATTATGCGAGCAGAAAGTGACAGCGTCGATTTTTGACATCCACCACCAGCTCATAGTCGCATAGGAAATCCGCGCCGTGGAGGGGGACGGTCACTTTCCCCGTGACCAAGTCCCAACCCAACCGCTGTCCTCTGAAACACATCTCCACGTACCTAGTGCCATAGATGTGGATGGGGCTGCCGTTAGCGGCTTCCATGGGGGGGGGGGGGGGGTATCCGCAGGTCAGGATGTCTACTCGATGCGGGCCGGGCAGGACGCTCCTCTGCGCGCCCGTGTCGCTCAGGAACCACCGTCCAGAAATGGTATCGTGGATGGAGAGCAGCCTACCAGTTTAGCCGACGCACATGGCCACTACTGAGCGTCGGCCCCGGCGTTTCCCGCCGCACTGAAACTGCATGGAGATCGGCATCGCTTGGCCTTGGGTCCAAACTTTCCGTGGTAAAAACACCGGCCGTGGTCCTGCCTCCGTTGAGGAGTTGCTGCTGCGGCGGCGACTGTTGTCTCCAGGCAGTGTTGGAAAAAGTTTGGGCAGGAAAAAAACGCGGCCGCGCAGTGCTGTTGACCAGCCAGCAAAAACGTATCAGCCTCCTCGGCCAGAGCACGACAGTCAATGACGGCTGTGTTGGCTAAAGCAGCCCGTACCCGAGAAGGCAGCTGTCGCAGAAACGGTTGGATGAAGAGGAAGTCGAGCTTTTGCTCTCCCTGGAGATCCAGCACCCTGTCCACCCTGTCACCAAGTTCTTGCAGATAGACGAGCCAGCTTGCCCAATCAGCGTCAGAAAGTTCAAAGGTTTTCAACAGGTGAGCCTCGAGTGTCTCCATTTCCACGTCTCCTCTGCAAAAAAAAATCCACTCTGGCTCTGTTGAACTGCGGAGAGCCGACACCACATAATATTTATAGTGTTTTGTGGCGTCCGCGGTGATTTCCCGCAATGCGAACTGCGCTTCTGTCTGGGCGAACCAAGCTGAGGCTGACGACTCCCAGAACTCCGGCAGCTTGAGAGAACCCGCATTAGTCGTCATGTTCATAGAGATTTGTCTTTGGAAACGTCCAGCAGACAAACGTCGGGGTCACCAATGTGGAAAATACAGGAAAGTGCAGACGGACAATTTCTCTCATTGACTACACGAACGTGTGTGTCATTTATTCTTCCACACAAAAATCACAAAAACGGCAACATGGCGCTGCTCCGACAATCCTCCTGTTGGCTCCACCCTGTCAACCCAGAAACCCTTTCTTAAAGGGCCCGTGTCTACCTAACACAGAACGCCAACCGATTGTGGCGAATTCTGCCCATATAGGAGTTTACATGCAACGTCATAACGGAGATGCGTGCGCAACTAGGGGGCAGAAAGCAGAGATGACGCGCAGTTGTTGTGCAACAAACCGCCAAAAGGATGGGTGGAAAATGTCCAACATTTTCGTTGTTGAACCGCTTTTGTAACTCTCGTCTTCTTATTTGGTGTTTATAGGCGGTTAGCAAACCAGCTTAGAGGTGCTGTACCGCCATCATTTGGACTGGAATGTGTAACCGGGCATGAAACGGAGTTTTGCATCAATGAAGACATGGCGGAAGGCAGTGACAGCGCTCCAGCAGAGATTTTTCATCCTTCTAAGAGGACTAAGTCTGAAATGTACTCGTTGTTTTCATTTAATCCTGTACTAGGGTATCTTGTTGTGGAGAAAAGAAAAAAAGCTTCCCTAGCAAGGTAAATATGAGTTGGGCTGAGCAACAGAAAATCCTCCCAAGAGCGATGCATGAAACGGTGAAATTGTCCTTACAAGCTCTTCTGGTCAGGCTGACCAGTGCTGCGAAATCTGTAGAAGATTAGCCTAGATCTCATTACTTGAGCATAGAATGTGAAGAAATGTCTTGTTGGTGGCTGTTTTCTTATCTGCCATGTGCACAAAGCGCAGTTAGGACCTACCTCTCGTGGCCACATGATGTCATCTTTAATGTCAATTAGCATTTGATATGGTTTACATAAGGTATTGGCTATGATTTAATGTTTATGCAAACAAAAAACATCGTAGTGATGCTTATTTTATTTGTCGTTTTCAACGTACAATTTCAGTGTATCGGTACTATTTGAAAATGTTCAGCACATGTTAACACCACAATAATACTGATAACCGTGCTAATTTTGGTCACTGTAATCATATGAAATTTCCATACTCTTTAATTTCTGTGCGTTGGGTTAGCACTGTCACAGTTCAAGCAAAATTGTTGGCAGTTTGGAATTTGTTCAGTGTGTGAACTAGTTGCAACGCATGCCATTTGTAAACCTAAAACTGGGGGAATCGAGGGTAAATATTTAAACAACAAAACTCATGAGTTAAAATAATAATAATGGATTCAAAGCGCCTTTCAGGAAACTCAGGGACCAAAAATAAATAAATAAGTAAAATAAACGGTAATACAAACAAAAGAATTGGTTATGAATATTTCTTCTTTTTTCTTTCTTCCTCTACTGCTATTACTGTTCTCGGCTGCTCCCGTTAGGGGGCGCCACAGCGGCTCATCCATTTCCATCTCTTCCTGTCCTCAGCATCTTCCTCTGTCACACCAGCCACCTGCATGTCCTTCCTCACCACATTCATAAACCTCCTCTTTGGCCTTCCTCTTCCCTGGCAGCTCCATATTCAGCATCCTTCTCCCAATATACCCAGCACCTCTCCTCCACACATGTCCAAACCATCTCCATCTTGCCTCTCTTGCTTTGTCTCCAAACCGTCCAACCTGAGCTGTCCCTCTAATATACTCGTTCCTAATCCTGTCCTTTGTCACTCCCAATGAAAATCTTATCTTCAACTCTGCCACCTCCAGCTCCACCTCCTGTCTTTTCATCAGTGCCACTGTCTCCAAACCATACAACATAGCTGGTCTTACAACCATCCTGTAAACCTTCCCTTTAACTCTTGCTGGTACCCTTCTGTCGCAAATCCTTCCTGACACTCTTCTCCACCCTGCCTGCACTCTCTTCTCCACCTCTCTTTTACACTCCCAAGTATTTAAACTCATATGCCTTCATCTCCTCCACTCCTTGCATTCTGACCATTCCACTGTTCTCCCTATCATTCACACATAGGTATTCTATCTTTTTCTTACTGATTTTCATTCCTCTTCTCTCCAGTGCATACCTCCACCTCTCCAGGCTCTCCTCCACCTTCCCCCTACTCTCGCTACAGATCACAATGTCATCTGCAAACATCATAGTCTATGAAGACTCCTGCCTGATCCCTTCTGTCTAGTCACGTCAATTTTATGTGTAGCCCAATATCACAAATTACAACTTTACATCAACATAACAGCCTGTCCTTAGATCGTCGCATCAGATAAGGAACAACTACCTAAAAAAATAGGACACGTCAGGGACAGAAACAGAGGAGGGACCTTTTTCCCAAGATGGACAACATGCAATGGATGTTTGTACAGAATAAAACACAATTTACAGAATACAAGATTGAAAGAGGATAACAGAATTATAATCGAATAAGCAGTGTCCAGGTGCCACCGGAAAAGCCCAGGACCTGAGCCATGTTACCACCATCACCATGTAGTCCTGGCAGGAGGACAGACTACACATGCACACGGGGGAGACTCACTTCACACCATTCACATACATGGCAGAGAGACGAGCAAAAACATTAGTCACACATGGGAGTGAGAGAAGGATATAAACAGTGAAACAGGATAACAAAGTTACATGGATTTGTAAGATATGTAAAAATGTGATAAAGATGCCAAGCAGTTTCCAGTTGGTGACCATCACCATGGAGACCTAGGAGGAGGACAGACTATCCATGTACATGGGGTAGACTCGCATCACACCGTTCACAGACATAGGAGAAGAGAGAGAAGACATCAGGCAAAGAGAACAGTTTGAAATGTTCTATAATCTTGTTGGCAGAACAGTGCTTGGTAAATTCATTGAGACAGAAACTGACCCGCCATGCAGTACAGGTCATGAAGTAAATGGTAAATGTACTGCATTTTTATATAGCGCTTTTCTAGTCTACCGACCACCCAAGCCTCTTTACATTATATGCCTCCCATTCACACACAATCATTCACTGATGGCGGAGGCTGCCATGCAGGGTGCTAACCTGCTCATCAGGAGTAGTTAAGGGTTCAGTGTCTTGCTCAAGGAAACTTCAACACACTCTGATGGAGCCAGCGATTGAACCAATGACCACCTGATTACTAGATGATCCGCTCTGCCTCCTGAGCCATGCAGCCTCTAAGTACTCAAAGGCAACTAATTGTGGATTGAGGCAAAAAGTTGAGTTTTAAGTTTGGATTTAAAGGACTCGACAGACTCTGATTGTCTGATGGCAGCAGGCAGGTTATTCCACAAGAACAGGGCCCGATTGGAAAAGGCCCTGCCACCAGATGACTTCTTTTTCAATTCAATTTATTGTCATTAAAAACAATGTGCAGGCAAATGTTAAAAATGAAATGAGGGCTGTGGCTTCACCAAACAGTGCAAGACAGACAAACACAGCAAACACAATATAAGATATACACATATGAAGACCAAAAGCTAAAAATAAGTTAAAAGAGAGCTGGAGTACAAAATATTTAAAATATCTACAGACATTCAGTGGATGGCCAGGTTCAGGTGGGCAACAGCTTGTGGAAAGAAGCTGTTTTTGAGCCTGGTAGTGCGGGCTCTGAGGCTCCTGTAGCGCCTCCCAGAGCGCAGTGGGGAGAACAGTCCATGGTTGGGGTGGGTGGGATCTCTGCTGATGCTCAGACCCCTTCGAAGGCAGCGTTTGTGATAAATGTCTTTTATGGCTGAGAGCTGGGTACCGGTGATATGCTGGGCCGCCTTGATGATCCGCTGCAGAGCTTTCTGGTCTACTGAGGTGCAGTTGCCGTACCACACTGAGATGCAGCTGGTCAGGATGCTCTCTATGGTGCAGTGGTAGAAGTTGGTGAGAATTTTGGGGGGTAGACGGGCGCTTCTCAGGAAATGCAGGCATTGTTGGGCCTTTTTCACAAGGGCCTGGGTGTTTAATGTCCAGGAAAGGTCCTCGCTGATGTGGACTCCAAGGAATTTAAAGCTGGAAATACGCTCCACTTCCACCCCATTGATGTGTATGGGGGAGTGGCTGCAGCTTCTAGACCTCCTGAAGTCCACAATCAGCTCCTTTGTGTTCTGCACATTAAGGACAAGATTGTTGGTAGTACACCATGATGTGAGGTGCTCAATCTCGTCTCTGTAGGCCATCTCATCATTGTTGGTGATACGGCTAATGACTGTGGTGTCATCTGCAAACTTAACTATTTGAAGGGTGAGTTGGCAGGCAGTTGTGGGTAAAGAGGAGGCTCAGAACACAGCCTTGAGGGGCACCTGTGCTGAGGGTCAGGGTGGAGGAGGTGTGGTCACCTAACCTAACAGACTGAGGTCTGTTGGTCAGGAAGTCCAGGAGCCAGTTACAGAGGGAGGGGTTGAGGCCAAGGGAGAGGAGTTTGGTGGTTAGTTTGGCGGGGATGATAGTGTTGAAGGCAGAGCTGTAATCTATAAACAGCATCCGGATGTATGTGTTAAGTTCAAGATGGGTCAGAGCAATGTGTAGGGCAGTGGCAATGGCATCCTCAGTAGACCTTTTGGGACGGTAGGCGAACTGATGTGGGTCGAATGTAGGGGGATAATGGTTTTGATGTGAGCCAGAACCAGTCTCTCAAAGCACTTCAAGGCAATGGGGGTGAGTGCTATGGGTCGGTAGTCATTCAGACATGTGGATGTTGGTTTCTTGGAGACATGAATGATAGAGGTGGTCTTAAAGCATGCCGGGACTTTAGATTGGGACAGTGAGCAGTTAAATACAGGTGTGAAGACCTCAACCAGCTGGTCGGTGCGTTCCCGGTAGACCCAACCTGGTATGCCGTCTGGTCCGGCAGCCTTCCGTGTGTTCACTCTGCGCAGTGATTCTCTGACCTCTGCGACTGATAGAGTGATCACCTGTTTTTTTTAGCTTTGAGTACACACAGGAGCCCTGTATTTTGAGAGCAAAGAGCTCGAGATGGAATATACAGTGTAAGGAGATCAGAAAGGTAAGATTGGGCAAGCCCCTTTAGGATTTTATAAGTCAGCAGAAGCACCTTGTATTCTGATCTAACATGGATAGGAAGCCAAGGAAGGAGGCAAGAATTGGTGTAATATGGTCAAATTTTCTAGTTGTAGTTAGGATTCTATCAGCAGCATTTTGAACCATCTGGCCCTTCCCTCTCCCTACCCATGCTACAGTGCAGAAGCCTTTGCTTTTACTCTCCGCTTTGACTTACAAAGTTTTCCTACATTTTTGTTACGTTTTGCTACTTCTCCATGAGTGGTACTTAACAACTAGATTGTTTGTGAAAGTGACCATGGTTTTCAGAGTTTTTAGATTTCATCTCCGAAGAGAAGAGAAGAGACTGTCCATGGCACTGAGGCTGAAACACAATGCCCTTGGGAACCAGACTGGCTTTTCTTTGTGGAGATTGTTTTTTCTTCCGGTTGTTGAATGTGAGGAATTAATGTGGATAAATCAACGTTTGAGGTACTGGGATATATTAACTGGACTGAGGCTTCAAAAGAGGTCTGACAGAAAGACTTCTGAAGGTAGTGACGTTCACTTGGGGGTGATGCCCCATTGACAAATGAAATAACGATTGTCAATTCAACGTCAGGAGACAACTTGACACTCAAGTTGAAGAAAGTTGGACAGTACAATAGGAGAGACCTGAAATAACAGCAAACAGTGATCCTATTCAGGGAGGTAATGACAATTTAGGGGTGATCACCCATTGACAAAAGAAATAATGAATAATGTCAATTGAATGCCAGGAAGCATCTTGAAAACTTGACAGAATTAATGTGCAACTGGACTTGGTATATATGCGTGTAGCAGGGTGGTAAATCTGTTAAATATGTTAAATGATTTTCCACTTAAATTTAGTATAGTTTAACTGTTAATATATGTAATTGTTACACTGTCAAGCCATGTAAAATGTCATTTGATGTATTTAAATTGTGAGGCAGATTGTGAGTGTATTTTTATAGTTTTGGTTGTCATTGCATGTTTTGACCAGTAAGTGGCAGTGGCAGACTTTTATTGTAACTCCGTGCAAGTTATCCAAGTGCATCTTGGGTATTATTTCTTTTTTTCTTGAGTGGAGCGCCTGAAGATTGCGGTGTGACGAGGCTCTGACTCCGTAACGCTACTGGAGTTGATGTTCGGTGATTTTGGGCGCGAGCCGTCGACCGCTGTTCGCCATTGCAGGCATGACAAGGTAACTGACAGAGTGAGAAGTTGCGCGATCTTCAGGAAGTTCCACATGTCTTTGTTAAACCCTGTTTAACGTACATAGTCCACTGCCGTATTTTGCACCGTATTTTGTATTTATTATTTCCCTTTTTAAAATCTTTTCTGTTAAACTTGCCACATCTGTGAACATTTATGAGCTGTTTGCTCGAAAGACACAGGAATGTATGCACTCAGTAAAACGATCTGCATTCGAAGGTTCAAACAATAAAATTAAAGCTACAAGAACCCCGGAAGTAATTGTGTCCTGTGTGGTATCTAATTCCACGGGCTACATGTGGTAAATCTGTTAAATATGTTAAATGATTTTCCACTTAAATTTGGTATAGTTTAACTGTTAATATATGTAATTGTTACACTGTCAAGCCATGTAAAATGTCATTTGATGTATTTAAATTGTGAGGCAGATTGTGAGTGTATTTTTATAGTTTTGGTTGTCATTGCATGTTTTGACCAGTAAGTGGCAGTGGCGGACTTTTATTGTAACTCCGTGCAAGTTATCCAAGTGCATCTTGGGTATTCTTTCTTTTTTTCTTGTGTGGAGCGCCTGAAGATTGCGGTGTGACGAGGCTCTGACTCCGTAGTAAGTAAGGGTAAATATCTTGTGAAATATACCTGTAACATTATTCCAAACAATATTGTATGTCAGTAATTTGACAAGATGGTTTGATTTAGACGCTACTGGAGTTGATGTTCGGTGATTTTGGGCGCGAGCCGTCGACCGCTGTTCGCCATTGCAGGCATGACAAGGTAATGTTGGCGTGAATAAAGCCACACCATGCCATTGCATTTGGGATGTAAAGGTTTTATATGCATTTTAATTCTGTTTAAAGGTAACTGACAGAGTGAGAAGTTGCGCGATCTTCAGGAAGTTCCACATGTCTTTGTTAAACCCTGTTTAACGTACATAGTCCACTGCCGTATTTTGCATCGTATTTTGTATTTATTATTTCCCTTTTTTTAAAATCTTTTCTGTTAAACTTGCCACATCTGTGAACATTTATGATCTGTTTGCTCGAAAGACACAGGAATGTATGCACTCAGTAAAACGATCTGCATTCGAAGGTTCAAACAATAAAATTAAAGCTACAAGAACCCCGGAAGTAATTGTGTCCTGTGTGGTATCTAATTCCACGGGCTACATAATTTTGGTACCAGGAGTGGGGTGTAGCTAAAACATTTTTTTTAAAAATTGGCAACAGAGTGGCTTATTTTTACTTAAAAAAAAATACGGCAGTGGTGAAGATTGCTGGTGACGTCCGTTGGTGTTGAGTCTGAAGCCATCCTGCTGTGGAGGTGGTGACCAGCGAGAGACGACGTGAGGGCATCTAAGAGGTTCTGGTGCTTCCTGTTTCACACGACTCAGCCGTACCAGCGCAGAGGACTCCAGCGCTAACTTCAGCTACAAAGACCAAGATCCAGCAAGGCTCCAAGTTAAAGACTGTCCTTGTAGTATCCTTGAACCAGGTTTTGAACTAAATATCCTCATTTATACTGGACTGAGTAAAGATTAATATATCATTATGTCTAGTGATTCTGGTGATGAAGGGAGTTCACGTAATGATAATGGCCACACCTCAGGTGGCATAATGGGTATAGGTGAAGGTGCTACAAAAGAAATGCAGACCACCATGCAAGAGCTTGCCAGACTGCGAGATGAGCTCACCAGGTTAAATGGTGAAGCAAGGGCTCAGAGAGCAAGTGATAACAGTGCACCCACACGTTCATACATCTACTTTCCAAGAGAACGCCAGATCCAAGCATTTAGTGGGGAGTGTGGTACAGACAGGAGATCTGTCGAAGAGTTTATTGAAGAGGTTGAAAGGGTTTTAAGATACAGAGAGCAAACAGAAGAACAATGTGACTATATACTATCTCTATTGCATGGCCCTGCATTGGAAGAGGTGCGACTATGCATGAGGGGTCAGTCAGTGGGGCCCAGTGATTTATACTCTTACCTGAGCAATGCATTTGGGGAAAAGCGCAGTTCCACACAGCTTTTGCAGACCTTTTACAACCGTAACCAAACTGATGGAGAAGACCTCCGTGACTACTCCCATGCACTATCCCAGATTTTGAGCTCTGTAGTGAAACAGTCCACAGATGTAATACCTAATGAGAAAACTGTGCTCAGAGACCGGTTTATTGAGGGTTTAAGAGAAGCAGCACTCAGGCGTGAACTCAGGAAAATGGTTAGGGACAAACCAGAGAGCAGTCTTCTAGATGTGAGGAACGAGGCCCTCCTGTGGGAGATGGAGGACAGCAGGTCTCATCGTCCCAGGGTCATAAAGAGCAACCAAGTTACATCAGAGGTTCCGGAAACCCAGTGCTCTATTATTAAAACAAACAATGACCAAGGTATTGCATTAAATGATGTTCGGAGAGCAGTAGCCCATCAAGAAAAACAGCTAGCAGAGTTAGGCAAAACACTCGCTGATCTAGCCTTTGCTGTAGGTGAACTGAGTAAGCGCAGCACTCAACAGACATTCCTAGAGCCCAAGCCACGACCTAGACCCCAGCCAAAGTTCAAACCAGATGGTCAGCCTATCTGTTTCAAGTGTAGAGGCATAGGTCACATTGCAAGAAAATGCTCACAGGCCAGAGGGGGTCAAGGGGACGCAACACCTAGTTCTTATGTAGTGCAGGAAAACTCGCACCCTCAGTTGTCATGAGCCACACAACTCGAGGGGAGGAAGCTGGCTCACCAAAAGAGACTCCAGACAGAAGCAGGATCTTAGAGCGTGCAGTTGGAGAATGTAAAACTGTTGAGGTGAAACTACGAGGTGTTACAGTGTCCTGCTTACTTGACACTGGTAGCCAGGTCAGTACAATTTCTGAGAGTTTTTTCAGGGAACACCTGTCAGTGAAAGGTGAAGACATTCACCCGGCATTTGAGTGGTTAAAGATCACTGCAGCTAATGGATTAGACATACCCTATATGGGCTATGTGGAGCTTGATGTAGAAGCCATGGGTCTGACTATCCCAGAGCGAGGTTTTCTGATAGTTAAAGATTCTGAACACTCTTCCTCTGTTCCAGGTCTAATAGGGATGAACATTGTCAAAAAATGCAGAGAGCTAGTACACACTGAGTTTGGCACCACACTGCAGGAGAGGTTTGACTCAAACTGGAGAGAGGCTTTTAATCATCTTCATGCAGTACATGCAACAGACAGACTCTCTTTCGCTAGGGTAGCTGGTAAGGATGTAGTCCATATACCTGCTTCATCTGCTGCTACAGTTATGGCTAGGGGACTCAGGACCGTGAGTGAGGATGGTTCTTTTTTGTTGCTGGAGTCTGTGGGTGTCCCCGTTCCTGGAGGTTTGGTTGTTGTGCCTACTTTGGTTTCATCGGGCAATCACATTTTTCCAGTCCGAGTCATGAACATGTCTGATGAAGATATCTGGCTAGGGCCACGGACTAGGCTAGGGGTTTTGACTCAGGTAGACTGTGTGAAAAGTGATGAGCTTTGTGAGGTACAGTTCCAGAGAATCTCAGCAGATACTGAACAAGTGAGTATCAGTGAACACCCCGAAACACCGACAGATGTGCAGGAAATTCTCGGCAAGCTCAATTTTTGTGGTAGCCCAGAACAGCAAGCACAGCTGACTTTGTTACTGGAGAAGTACTCTTTTGTGTTTGCAACAGAAGATGAAGATCTAGGCCACACTGACAAAGTACAACATGAGATCCATCTGACAGATGACATACCTGTAACACAGCCATACAGACGAATCCCACCCACACAGTACAGTGAAGTCAGGGAACATATTGGCAAGCTGCTTAAAAAAGGGGTCATTCAAGAAAGCTCTAGTGCTTATGCTTCGCCCATAGTACTAGTGAGAAAGGCAGATGGTAGTCTGAGGCTATGTGTCGATTACAGGAAACTCAACTCAAAGACAAGACGTGATGCATTCCCGCTCCCGAGAATTGATGAGAGTTTTGATGCGCTGAGAGGGGCAAAGTTCTTTTCGACCATAGATCTGGCGAGCGGATACCACCAGGTAGCTATGCATGAGAGAGATCGGACTAAGACTGCATTTACTACACCGTTTGGTCTGTATGAGTACGTGAGAATGCCTTTTGGTGTTTGTAACGGTCCAGCTACATTTCAGAGACTTATGCAAGTTACTATGAATGATCTCATTTTTCAGATACTCCTGGTCTACCTAGATGACATCTTGGTTTTTTCAGAGACATTTGAGCAGCATTTGGAGAGACTTGAGACTGTGTTTAAGAGACTGGCAGAGACGGGCCTTAAGGTGAAGTTGCAGAAGTGTGCTTTTCTACAACAGTCAGTAGAGTTTTTGGGTCATCAGGTGTCAGCAGAAGGTATAGGAACTGACCCCTCCAAGGTCTCTGCTGTTAAGAACTGGAAGGTCCCAACCACTGCCAAAGAGCTGCAGTCGTTCTTGGGTTTCTGTAGTTACTACAGGAGATTCATTCGAGGCTTCTCACAGATTGCCGGGCCACTGCATGACCTAGTCAACAAATGTTCAGGTGTGAAAAAAACAGGGAAAGTAGGTCACCAGTTTTGTAATATGTGGACACCAGAGTGTGACTCTTCCTTTGAGCAGTTAAAGGAAAAACTTACCTCTGCTCCCATTTTGGGTTTTGCCGATTTCACACAACCATTTGTAGTTGAGACAGATGCTAGTCAGCATGGATTAGGCGCTGTATTGTGTCAGCAGCAAGGTGACACCAGACGTGTCCTAGCATATGCTAGCCGCAGACTACGCCAGGCTGAGAAGAATGACCGAAATTATAGTAGCATGAAGTTGGAGTTGCTTGCCTTAAAATGGGCAGTTGCTGAAAAATTCAGGGGTTACTTGCTTGGTTCAAAGTTTGTTGTCCTGACTGATAACAATCCCCTCTGCCACCTCAAGACAGCCAAGTTAGGTGCTATAGAGCAGAGGTGGGTAGCGCAACTGTCTGTTTTTGATTTCGAGGTTAAGTACCGTCCTGGTTGCAGTAATGCCGCCGCAGTTGCTCTCTCTGGGCAGGAGTTTGCAGGGGAGCCTGAAACAGACCCTGACTCGGATTTTGACGACTGTATCACTGTGTGTAACCTGATTGAGCGAGGAACAGTTCTGGATCCTGGTCTTGTCTCTAGAGGTCTGGAGTGTTACAAAGTGAGACAGATCCGTGCTGGGGAGTCGAGGTCTGGTGAGACAGGTACTAAACAGGGCAACACCCCCACACTGCCAGGTTATACCAGAGAGGAGCTGGTAGGTTTTCAGGCCGGTGACCCCACCCTAAAAGAGTTTAGGGCATTTTGGGATCAGGGGAGGAGGCCATGTCCCAGAGAGAGAGCAGCCCTGTCTAGTCAAGTGAAAAGATTGTTGAAACAATGGAGATGCATACAACAACGAGAAGGGTTGTTGTACAGGGTTATCACAGACCCACGTCACGGAGAAGTGTGGCAGTTACTCGTGCCTAGTTGTTTGAGGGACCAAGTTCTAGAAAATGTACAGAACAACATGGGACATCAGGGCATAGAGCGCACTGTAAACTTGCTAAGAGGGAGGTGTTTTTGGGTAGGGCTATGCGAGGATGTGGAAAGCTGGGTTAAAAACTGCGAGCGGTGCATTTTGACCAAGATGCCTCAGCCAAAAATCCATGCTCCAGTTCAGGCATTCCTGGCCTCCCGACCTCTAGAAGTGGTGGCTGTTGATTTTACAGTGTTGGAGGCAGCTTCAGATGGCCGTGAAAATGTCCTTGTTGTGACCGATGTGTTTACAAAGTTCACACAAGCGTATGCTACCAAAGACCA
Organism: Lampris incognitus; assembly: GCF_029633865.1. Classification (NCBI taxonomy): domain Eukaryota; kingdom Metazoa; phylum Chordata; class Actinopteri; order Lampriformes; family Lampridae; genus Lampris; species Lampris incognitus. The sequence continues at coordinate 35,839,230 of NC_079230.1, forward strand.
GAAGGCTGACACTACAGCTAAAGTTTTGCTCAGGGAGTGGTTCATGAAATATGGGGTCCCAGAGAGACTGCACTCAGACCAAGGTCGAAATTTCGAGAGTGAAATTATAGCAGAGCTGTGCAAACTCTATGGGGTTAAAAAGACACGGACAACTCCCTACAGGCCACAGGGAAACGGTCAGTGTGAAAGATACAATCGCACACTCCATGACTTGTTAAGGACACTCCCACCAGAGAAAAAAAAGCGTTGGCCAGAGCATCTGTCTGAAGTAGTATATGCCTATAATGTCACTCCTCATTCCACCACAGGGTACTCGCCTTATTATTTGCTTTTCGGGGTACAGCCACATCTCCCAGTAGATGCTTTATTAGGGCGTGAGTGTGTGTCAGACAGGAAACAGGATTGGTTGTCTGTTCATCAGGAGAGACTCCGACAGGCACATGAGAGAGCCAGAGAGTACTCAGAGCAGAAGGCAGCTGAGAGGATCTCACTGCAAAATGAGAAGGTGTATTGTCCTCCTGTGGACATTGGTCAGTTGGTTTTCCTACGTCACAGACCCCCAGGTAGACATAAGATTCAGGACACATGGACCTCAACAGTCTACAAGGTAGTTGACATCCAGGGTACCACACACACTGTTGAACCTTTTGAGGGAGGTCCCATTAAAAGAGTTCATAGGTCAGAGTTGCGACCTTGTGCGAAACCAGTTCCCAAACCAAGAACTAGAACTAGGTTACAGACCACTACACAGCCTGTAGCTGAGGATGAGCCTGAGTCACCTGAGGCTGATTTTGTTATTATTGAGGAAGTCATCCCTCGCCGGCTTGTGCAAGTACCTAACCTGCCTCTTGCAGCAGAAAGTGTTAGTTTACCTGTGACAGCACCCATAGATGAGAGTGACGGTGAAGGACCTGAGAAAGGTTATTCAGATATGAGAAATTGTGGCACAGAAACAGAATGTGTTAATGATGTGCATCCAAACGTTAGCGACAGTGACTTGCCCATTATTGAAAACAGGGACAGGCCCGCACTAACAGAGGATGCTGGTGGAGCAGGACGTAGAACCTATGCACCTAAACCTGCCATTAGGAAAAGCAAGCGGGAAATGGCTGGATCTCATTCAAACCCATTTCATCTGCCAAAGTCAGCCTGTAATGCAGTCTCAGTCAGCACAGACATGGTCTCTAAGGTTTTGACAAGCCTGGGTGCTGCTCTCTTTGAAAAGGCCTTGCATGGAGTATTTGAGTCAGTTCATGTTTCGTAGTCACCGAGGACGTTGACTATATTTGCAGGGGAGTATGTAGCCGGGTGGTAAATCTGTTAAATATGTTAAATGATTTTCCACTTAAATTTAGTATAGTTTAACTGTTAATATATGTAATTGTTACACTGTCAAGCCATGTAAAATGTCATTTGATGTATTTAAATTGTGAGGCAGATTGTGAGTGTATTTTTATAGTTTTGGTTGTCATTGCATGTTTTGACCAGTAAGTGGCAGTGGCGGACTTTTATTGTAACTCCGTTCAAGTTATCCAAGTGCATCTTGGGTATTCTCTTTTTTTCTTGTGTGGAGCGCCTGAAGATTGCGGTGTGACGAGGCTCTGACTCCGTAGTAAGTAAGGGTAAATATCTTGTGAAATATACCTGTAACATTATTCCAAACAATATTGTATGTCGGTAATTTGACAAGATGGTTTGATTTAGACGCTACTGGAGTTGATGTTCGGTGATTTTGGGCGCGAGCCGTCGACCGCTGTTCGCCATTGCAGGCATGACAAGGTAATGTTGGCGTGAATAAAGCCACACCATGCCATTGCATTTGGGATGTAAAGGTTTTATATGCATTTTAATTCTGTTTAAAGGTAACTGACAGAGTGAGAAGTTGCGCGATCTTCAGGAAGTTCCACGTCTTTGTTAAACCCTGTTTAACGTACATAGTCCACTGCCGTATTTTGCACCGTATTTTGTATTTATTATTTCCCTTTTTTAAAAATATTTTCTGTTAAACTTGCCACATCTGTGAACATTTATGATCTGTTTGCTCGAAAGACACAGGAATGTATGCACTCAGTAAAACGATCTGCATTCGAAGGTTCAAACAATAAAATTAAAGCTACAAGAACCCCGGAAGTAATTGTGTCCTGTGTGGTATCTAATTCCACGGGCTACATGCGTGAAGACGTTTCGCCTCTCATCCAAGAGGCTTCTTCAATCCGTGCCTGTCTGACTAGAGATAGACTAGCTTGGTCTAGTCAGAAAGGCACGAACTGATGAAGCCTCTTGGATGAGAGGCGAAACGTCTTCACGGATATATACCAAGTCCAGTTGCACTCGATTCAATTCCTTTGGATAACCATGACCTGGATGAATGAGAACATTCACAGACTTGACAGAATTAAGTTAAAGAAAGTTGTGGCTGCAAAAAGAGAGACCTGAAATAACAGCAAGCAGTAATCCTGTTTAGTTTATAGTGTGACAGTACAATAGGAGACCTGAAATGATCATATTCAGGGAAAGTTGAAGAAAGCAACACCATAGATCACCTCTCCACCACTTCTCATAGATATCTCACATAAGCTAAGGATGCAGATAAAAAGGATTAACGAAATATAATGTGTAACCAAAAGTTCCCACTTATACAAAAAAACAAACAACGGCAATCTCCCTGCAGTCAGCATTACAGGACGTGCTGGCTACTAGGACCGAATGGGTCCTTACCCCACTCCCACATTCAGCTCATGTCTCCCTCTCCTTACTGGGTATGGATCCACTGCAGCTGATACAGCCCACTCCAGACAGCAAGGAGCAGCTCCAAGGTCTGCAATTCCTGTTCTGACCAGCTTCAGGAGGAACAAGGTGTACTCAAAGTACACAGCTACTTTATCTACTTTATCAGTGGACTTCAGGAGGAGTCCCCCACCACTGCCCCCCCTCCTAAAATGTGGAAGACCACACAAAAGGACAGCTTTCCCAGAGTGTTTGCCTGTCAGATGTAAGAGCACACACACTAGATGATCAGGCAAGTGGCACATCACACACTTAACTATTATACTAATCCTCAATTGGAGTCCTGAATCTTGGAGCTGTTTTATTTTTAAACCAGCAGCCAGCAAAGCAAAACTTTGGATACAAACTGGCATTATTGAAAACAAAATACTGACTCAGAAGCTCGTGAGCCGCCGTGGCTTTGGAGTAAAACAAACCTGGAGTATGACTGTCACATAGTTTGTTGGGCTTTTGTGTCCACTATTTTGCTAAAGAAAAAAAAAAAGAATTCAAAAACTATTTTGAAAAATAAACTTCTCAGTTAGCTTCACTCTCACTGACTGTTGTGGGTTTCTGTTCCAGATACAATCGCTGTCCCCTCACACTACAGAATTCCCTGTCTTGAATATCAAACATATCTGATATTATCAGTGCAGCCCTGACTCGTTTGTCTTACAAAAAATTGAATGTGTAAAATACCTCACACTACAGGATAATCTGAAAAGAATGTTCTGAGCATCCTCAAATTAGGACTGCACCCTCCAGTTTCCAGTTGTGGAAAGCAGGCTTACAACTGCGCTGGTATCTGTGTGCCCTCCCTTAGTCTGCCAATCAGGGTGTCAGAGTTTAGGTTAGGTTTAAGTTTTATTCAGTCACCCACAATTAACAAATGTTTACAATACAAACAATGTACTCAATACAGTGACCGAAAAGGCACAGGCAGAAGCATAATGCTTATATTTAAGCTACCCATCAACAGTTTTTACAAGACCAAATAAAGTTACAGAGTCTGTAGAAAAAAAATAATGGAACAAAATCATAGAAAAAACACAAAAAACCTTTACAAAATCATGGACACTTGTAGCCCTCGAAAATTGCTTTACAAACCATCCTTTTGAAAATCTGAAATGTACTACATCTTAAATTAATATTAGCACCATTTCATATTGAAACACCTAAAACAGAAAAACATCTCCTTTTAATCCCCTTTTTAGCCTTTGGTACCGTAAATTTGCAAACATCTCTTAAATCATACTTTGTTTCTTGAGATGAGAAAACCCTTTGTATGGTGACTGGGAGTAGATTTGATTTAGCTCTATACATTATTTGCATTGTTTTGTAATATACCAGATCATTGAATTTCATAACATGCGATTTCATAAAGTGGGTCAGTATGTTCATAGTTGTCAACCTTATTAATAAGTCTTATGGCTCGTTTTTGTAAGAGAACTATTGCATTAACAGTTGTTTTATACGTTGATCCCCAGACTTCAACACAGTATGATATATAAGGAAGTATGAGTGAGCAGTAAATAATATGTAAAGCCTTATAATTTGATATGTTTCTTGATTTGTACAGAATTGCTATTGACTTAGAAATCCTTCCTTTTATATATCGGACATGCTGTTTCCATGTTAATTTATGGTCAATAACCACCCCTAAGAATTTAATCTCGGTCACTCTTTCAATTTCAGCATCACATATTTTTAAGTTAATATCCTTGTCAATTTCTTTTCGATTCCCGAAAACCATGAATTTTGTTTTTTAATATTGAATGACAATCTATTGACATCAAACCAGGTATTGAGGGTTTTCAACTCTCTTTCAGTGGAAGACAATAATTCCTGTAAATTATTACCGGAGCAGTACATGTTTGTATCATCTGCAAAAACAATAAATTTCAACAAGTCAGTAACATTGCAAATATCATTAATATAAAGCAAAAAAGGTTTCGGACCAATCATAGAGCCCTGTGGTACACCACAGTTGACCTTCCTAAACTGTGAAACAGTGTTATTGATTTGTACACATCGCTGTCTATTTTCTAAGTAACTCTTCAGCCAAGAATAAGCTACACCTCTTAATTCATACTTCTCCAGTTTTCTCAATAATATTCTGTGATCGATGGTATGGAATGCCTTCTGTAAATCAATATAAATACCAACTGAACACTCATTTTCAATTGCCTTTGTTATTTCTTCTACCATCTCCATTACTGCGTATGTAGTCGTTCGGTTTCCCCTAAACCTATACTGGTGCTCACTGAGCAGTTCATATTTATCAATAAAAAGATCCAATTGTTTAGCAAATAGTTTCTCTAATATTTTTGAAAATTGAGAAAGAAGGGACACTGGTCTATAGTTATCAATACAATACTTATCTCCATTTTTGAATATTGGTATTACCTTTGCGGTTTTTATATTATTCGGAAAAAAACTTTTTTTAAAGGACAGATTACAAATGTAGGTCAGCGGTCTTACAATAAGATCAATGACTTCTTTGATTATTACCATGTCAATGGAATTTATGTCAGTTGACTTTTTGTTTGAGTTTTCTAACAATTTCAATGATATCACTCTCATTAATCCCACAAAGGAACATAGATTTATTATTCTTGAGATTATCAAACATATTTAGTTTATCATCACACGTTGGGATTTTGCTGACCAAATTACTGCCAACACCCACAAAATAGTTGTTGAACTCTTCAACAATATTCTGTAAACTGTCCACTGTGTGGCCAGAGCTATTTAAGAAATAACTTGGGCATTCTGATTTGTTACTTCTATTCCGAACAATATGATTGATAACTTTCCAAGTCTTTTGAATATTGTTTTTACTGTCCTTTAATAATGTATTATAGTACTCTTTCTTCTGTCTTCTCATAATAGAAATCAATGTATTCTTATACAGCTTATACTTGTCTTCACTTTCGCTGGTTCTCAGTAGTAAATGTTTCTTGTATAGTACATTTTTCTTTTTACATGCCTTTTGCAAACTCTTCGTCATCCATGGTTTTCCCTTATATTTTTCCTTCACCCGGCAGTTTCTACTAGGGCAATGCTTGTTATATAACTCTAAGTATAAACAAAAATGCATCATAAGCCAAATTCGGATCCTCAACATACGCCTCAATTCTTTCTGGAGTCCTTATTCTTACTGATTTATAAATAGGCTCATCAGCTGGAGATTTAACCTTTAAACTATGCAAGCTCACATATACGGGAAGATGATCACTAATATCACTTAAGAATAAACCACTTGTTGGACCATACACATTGGTAAAAATATTATCACTGAGTGTAATGGCTTGAATTACTTGTGACAAAAAACAATAAACCTACAACCCATGAGGAGGCTGAAACCGGCTAGAACTTACTAATTGACGCGTCCGTGTTGAAGTAGGCCACTTGTCAGATCAATGACTGAATTTCCACAAGGTCCGTTGCAATAATACTCCACAATTATTTATTTACACCACAAAAATATCCGATGCACAATTGCATGAAAGATATAAAGCAAACGGCACTACCTTGACACGTGCACAACGAACGACATGACGGTCAAAAACTTGTTTGCCCTCGCCGGTAACAAACACCTGCATGTCATCAGGACCATACACATTATACAGACAGGCAAGGCATTTCCGCTTTGACAGGTAGAGCCACCTACGGGGCAATAAAGGGAACTGCCATAAAGAACCCAGTTTCATACAGAGGCATATTGCATAACAATAAAGAAATGCAAGCAAAATAAATGAAATATGAAATATGGCACTAAACAAGCAAATTGGCTCTAACACGCCGGCCCCTAATTGTTACATGTTGGCAGGCGTAGCAATTACACCATGTAAATGTAACCAAAGATCCAAAGTGAGCCATAGGGAACCATATTGCGTTAACAGTCTCAAGTCTGTGAAACTACTGCCTCGTGCAAAAGACAAAGCTTGGTTACTGGTCGCTCCAACACGTTAGATTTGGTCTTTAAGACGCACTGAGCGCACCAAGCCGTTCTTGTCTGTGAAGGTCTCCAAAACTCTGCCGAGGAGCCAAGAGCAGCTGCAGAGTCGACCACAACGACGATATCTCCAGGTACAAAATTTCTCCTGGGTTGACTCCACTTTTGCCGTTCTTGAAGGAGAGGGAGGTACTCTTGTACCCATCTTTTCCAGAAAAGTCCAGAAATATACTGAGCTTGCTTCCACCTCCTCTTCACATACAAATCCTCCTTCACAAAGAGCCCAGGAGGTAAGACTGGCTTGCCTTTCATCAGCAGAATATGGTTGGGAGTGAGCGGTTCAAGATCGTTAGGATCGTCGGAAAGTTTGGTGATGGGGCGGTCGTTTAATATTGCCTCCACTTCGCACAAGACAGTGTGCAAACCATCGTCATCCAGAGTTTGCAAATGCAAAACAGACGCAAGAACCTTCCTCACCATGCGGATAACTCGCTCCCACATGCCTCCATGGTGCGATGCTCCTGGTGGGTTGAAACTCCAGTGAATTCCATCTTGGAGCAAGGCTCCTTTCAACCGTTCCTGATTCAGAGCTGTGGCTCTCGCTTTCCCCAGGAGGAATGAAACATGGATACTGTTCCTGCTGTTCTGCAGCCTAAGGTAGGTAACTGTGCCAAATCCAGGTTCACTAGCGTCAGAAAAATTGTGTAATTCTTCACGAGTGGGGCGTCCAAAGTCTTTAGGCTTAACGCATCTGTTGACTTTGAATGACGTCATTTTTTCCAGTTCCTCCAGCCATCTTGTCCATTGGTGTGCAATATCTTTGGGAATGTCATCATCCCAGCTGTACCCTCTTCTACACAGCTCATGCAGCATGAACTTGGCAGGCAGTGTAACTGGGCTAAGGAAGCCCAGGGGATCGTACACTGAACTCACGATGGACAGCATACCTCGCCTGGTATGCGGTTGCTCCTTCTTCACCATATTGAATTTAAAGGAGTCTGTTTCCACACACCCGGGTAGCCCTAGGGCTCGCTCCATTGGAAGCTCATCTCTGTCCAGATTCAGCTCTTTCGAGTCCCTTGCCCGGTGCTCTTCTGCAACTGACTGCAGCACTGACCGGCTGTTGCTGGTCCACTTGGTCAATGTGAAGCCGCCTCTCTGACAAATCTCTGAAAGAGCTTGGACCATGGCCACTGCTTCCTCCTCTGTAGGTAGGCTCTTTAGACAGTCGTCAATAACAATTTCGCTTGACTGTGTCAACAACATCAGCAGCAAAGTGATAGCGATTGTCTTCAGCCGGCTTCTTTAGTGCGTAGCTCGCACAACTTGGGGAGGAAACTGCCCCGAACTGGTGCACCGTCATTCGGTGTTCCACAACTTCCAGACTTGTATTGCCCTCAGGCCACCAGAGAAAGCGGAGAAAATCGCGGTGTTCTTCAGGAACTTTGACCTGGTAAAACATTGACTTTATGTCTCCCATGAACGCTACTGGCTCCTGTCTGAATCTTACAAGAACACCAAGCAGCGAACTGGTGAGATTAGGGCCTTGTAACAGTTCACTGTTCAGTGAAGTTCCCTGGTATCCAGCACCGCAGTCGAACACAACCCTTAAATTGCCCTTTCTTGGATGATGCACACCATGGTGGGGAACATACCAGACTTGCCCAACTCCACGATCCAGGTGATGCTGAGGCACTTCCTCAGCATATCCATTCCTGATAACGTCAGTGAAAAAGCTTGTGTATTCCTTGTGAAACGTTTCATCTTTCTTGAACCTCCTATGTAATCCAAGTAGTCGTTGCTTGACCACACAGAAGTTGTTGGGAAGAGCAAGCTGGTCACTTCTGAAGGGCATCTTCACCCTATAGTGTCCATCCATGAGCTGTGCGGAAACATTCATGATCTTCAGAAATCGAACATCTTCTCTTGACATTCCCTTTTCTTCTGAAATCATGGTTATATTGGTTGCTCAGCATCTCTTCCAATCTGCTCACGGAAATCCTATTGACATTGGCCACTGGAAGCCCATTCTCAGAACCATTATCTGCTTGAAGGGGTCCATTGACCACCCAGCCCAGAACAGTTCTCACAGCATACGGACCATTTCCATGGCTGTTGACCACCTCCCAAGGTTCCAATAACCTGGGTGCATTGGTACCAATCAATAAGTCAACATTTGCCTTAATGCTGGGGATTTGGACAGACAGGTAAGGCCACTTCACCAAATCTTCCTGGGTGGCAATATTGTCACTGGTCACAGGCATTTTCCTTTGCGAAAGGACTTCTGGGAGGCTATAGAAGGTGTCACCACTGAGACCAGACACCTCCAAACCTTTCAGTGAGGTACTTGGGACCACCTTTTCCTGTCCCAAGGTGCACAGAAGGAAGTTGGTCTGTCGTCCAGTCACATTCAACGCATGCATTAGGTGGTCAGAACGAAATGTTGCAGAACTGCCAGGGTTGAGAAAGGCATATGTTTGCAGTATCTTGTCTCCCTTTGTGGACTTGACTTGGACAGCTTACAATCACCTCCACTGGCCCCAGTAAGATCACAAGTTTGCGTTGAAGCTGTAGTGACAACTGGATTGACAGCTGAAGTGACACTTGCAGATTTCTTAGGCTGCTGGCCTGTGCTGGGATAAGGCCTGTCAATATGAAGCATGGTTGGATGATTTTTTCCGCAAACCTTGCAGGTTAGGTGCTTGTCACAATCGCCATTCATGTGACCGGAACACAAACATCCAAAACAAATCCCCTTTTGCTTCAGAAAGATAATTTTATCCTTGTGCTTCTTACTTTTCAGCCACGGACACTCCGCCAGAGAGTGACTCCGAAAGCAGCACACACAAGATCCAGATTTCTCTTGCATGTGTTGCAGCTCTGTCATCACGTTGCACAGGAACAGGCCTGTAGCGCCTTTACAACCTCAGACTTAACTGTGGGCCAAGCCAAAGCCTTCTCAATGTAAGATGTAGCAATCTTAAACTCATTCCCGAAATGTTCATGCAGGAGATTCTTTGCCATGTCGTAACCACTATCAGGCATCATGTGCCGACAACTCCTTACCAGCTCTCGTGGTTGTCTTTTTGTGAATTGTTCCAAAAAAATATAAGCAATCTGCTTTGTTAGACTTTGATTCAATATTATGCTCAAATGCTCTTACAAAGCTCCTATATTGAAGCGGATCGCCATCAAATGCAGGGATATCTCTGGATGGTAGAGACATTGAGAGCGGTTGTTGCACAAGGGCGTCTGTGATTTCGTTCTGCCGTTGCATGATGGTGCTCAAGTGTCCTTGTGGTGGCATTTGAGAAGGTTGATACAATGTTGCAGATGACCCAGTATGAGCTGGCAATCCTGGCATAGAATGAAATTGTGGTTGTGCAACAGCTCCACGTAGTGGTGGCATTGGGGAGGTTTGATACAATGGTGCATGTGGCCCAGTACGAGCAGGCATAACATGAAGTTGTGGTTGTGCAGCAGCTCCGCCTTGTGGTGGCATTTGGGAGGGCTGCGGTTGTGCAGCAGCTCCATACATTTTAGCCTTTAGTTTGACACTGGAGTCAGGCTGTTGTGGCTGTTGCAGTGAAACAGTGACTGACTTTGGTTTGCCACTGGGCTGTTGGATTGAAACAGTTGGTTTTGTCTTTGGTTTGACAACGGGCTCTTGCATAGGAAGATTGAATCGCTTTGCTGCTGGATTTAGCACAGTAGAGATTGGTTGAGGAGGTCCAGTGTGATTTTCCACATGAGAGATCCTTCCATTAGAGGTTCGTGACCGTCTCCCACTCTCTGATGCAGTGTCCAGAACAGCCAGTTTAGCAGCGGATGCAGCCAATTCAGCATCCATTTCCAGCTGCTGCTTTTTCCTCCTTCACTCTTCCTCCTGAGCCTCCAGAGCTTGTCTCTCCTTCAAAGATGCTGCTTTCACCAGCAGTGCAGCTCTCTCAGCCTCTGCTTTGATACGTTCAGAGGCTGTACTGTTACCACTCCGTCTGCTGGTTTGAGTGTCTACATTCAACATTTGATGCTCTGTCACCTGGTTTCACATCATCCACATTGTGAGAGTGCACATCGTCTGGGTGCACGTCAACCACATTACCAATATTTTGCGCCAACCGTTGTTCAACTTGAACATGGAAACTCTCCTCAATTGCCATTCTTGACCCAAACCAGGTGTTTTGTTTTTCAATTTCATCCAGGGGCATGGGTAGCACAGACATGACATCATTATGCAGACCTTTGGCTGTCTCGCACAGCCTACTATATTCATCAAATACACCGTGTACCCCTTTCACATCAGTAGCCTGCATAAATACCTCAATTATTTGCCTCAGCTTTTTAGCTTTGTTTAGTTTCTCTGATCTTTCATTTTCCAACTTTCCCAACCTTTCACATAAAACCTTATAGGTCGGTTTAATTTCCCTTTTTCCCCACTGTGACAACACTGTCCGCAGCCGCCTCGGCCCCCAAGGGTTTGTCAACATTACTGTCCTCAGAACCGTCCATGTTGACAATCCGCAATAACTTTATGCGCGCAAGTTGGTTCAATCGAAAGTCAACGATATAGGCTAGAACGCCCAGTCATTCGGCTACCAATGCTTTGGAATTTACGCTCGCAAACGCAAAGTTGTGTGCACACAATTAAATGGACATTAATGGGTAGCTACCACATACCTCGGCTCAAGGCCTACTGGAGAAGTTGGCAGCTGGCGTTGGGTACCGTTGGAGCTCCGGTGCGCTGATCTGACGGTCGGCGTTCTCCGTGCGTCCGCGTTTACATCCACACATGAAAGCGATGTACAAACAAATCCCACGCCGTCCTCAATGGATCAGATCAAAAGCGCAGATCACACGTGAAAACCATCCGACGATGTCCTCAACGACGTTCTCACCGAGCAAAGTTTTTGACTTTTTTGTGTAATGGCTTGAATTACTTGGGACAAAAAACAATTGTGGCGGAGGGCTAAGACGAAGAAAAGGGCCGACAACGCCACCTGGGGAATTGCACCCCAGGAAATACTATTTCTCTTTAAAACCATAATTAAGGACTTGAAGCTTAGCCAGGCAAACAGATTCGCTACGGAAAAAGGACAGAGACGTGGTTCAAAAATATAAATACTTTGTTTAATTAATCAAAACAAGAAAGGACCGGAATTGGAGCTGCTAAGGAAATCAAGAAAAAAAACAATTAAAACCAACATGAAGCCATTGAATCTTTATTACAAATAATTTGTAAAAATGATCTTTTAATACAATTAAGAAAATGTAAAAGAACTACATTAAAATACCAAAAAAATGCCCAACCTACAGAAATAATGGTAACCAAACTAGAAAGCTAGGCTGAGGCCAACTGTGGAAGGCAGACTAACTGAAGAGTGCCCAGGGGTGCTACCAATACTCACCTTCAGTGCAGCACAGCAAACTGGTAAACTCGCCACACGTGTCTCGGTGCTCCTACTCACGCACACACACACACACACACACACACACACACACACACACACACGGACCTCACCACAAGTGCCTAGCCTCCCACAAGATGACACTCAGACCGCTGAGGGGAATAATTGACAAAATAAGTCAAATAGGTCAACAACAAAAACCCAAACTAGAGAAGGGTCAACCCAGTTAGTAATCAAAAGAAACTAAGGCAAAACAGCAGCAGAACTACCTCCAGCAGGGAACCTTGACACCAGGAAACATTCCTGATAACCAGCATAACAGTGGCAGCAAACACTAGAGGTTCAGGAACTGCAGCACCAACTACTAGACACCTGCCACAACGAGGAAGAGAGAAGGCAAAAAAAAGGATTGCACAGGTGGCTTAGATAACCTGGCCCTGATGAGGAGATTGGCTGAGGGAGGAGTCAGGCCTGGAGCTGCATTCACAACCACTCAACCTACCAAGGAAGCACTCCCCACCACACAATAAACCTACTAGAACTTACTAATAGACGCGTCCGTGTTGAAGTAGGCCACTTGTCAGATCAATGACTGAATTTCCACAAGGTCCGTTGCAATAATACTGTAACGTGCATGGATAAGAAGACACGCTGGCCTCTGGCCCGCGGGTCTGACCCTTTAGTCTAGCGGTTAGCGATGTCTCCTGCGGTGCGGGCGATACAGGTTCGCTTCCCGGCCGCGGCAGTTCCTGTGGTTGCGTTGTCCCCCGAATTCGCTACAGTACTCCACAATTATTTATTTACACCGCAAAAATATCCGATGCACAATTGCATGAAAGATATAAAGCAAACGGCACTACCTTGAAAAGTGCACAACGAACGACATGACGGTCAAAAACTTGTTTGCCCTCGCCGGTAACAAACACACCTGCATGTCATCAGGATCATACACATTATATAGACAGGCAAGGCATTTCCGCTTTGACAGGTAGAGCCACCTACTGGGCAATAAAGGGAACTGCCATAAAGAACCCAGTTTCATACAGAGGCATATTGCATAACAATAAAGAAATGCAAGCAAAATAAATGAAATATGAAATATGGCACTAAACAAGCAAATTGGCTCTAACACGGAGTGTGGCACTTTCCTTGGTTATCCGAGAAGGTTTATTTATGAGAGGCCTTAGTCCAAAACTAAACATTGCATTACAAAAATCATTCGTTGGTTTATGTTCATTCCATTTCAACAAATCGATATTAAAGTCTCTACAAACAAAATAAGATTTTTTTGTCACATATTTTCCCAAAGATATCAGCTATGGTATTCAAAAACTGTTCTATACAAGAGCCAGGCGCTCTATATATACAACTCAGGACTATACGCTGACATTTTTTAGTCTGAATTTCAATTGTCAAACTTTCCATGACTTCATCAACAACTGTGGTATTAATAACCTTACATTGGAAGTCTTTCTGTACATAAAATGCCACTCCACCACCCATTTTATTAATCCTGTTGCCACTGAAAAAAACAGAACCTTCTAACACAAAGTTAGCACCCTTTTCCTTTGTTATCCATGTCTCGCTTATGGCTATGACTTGAAATTTATGTTTTAATGACTCTAGATAATCTTTGATTTCTGCAATATTGGCTTGGGGCTTCTGCTGTTTAAGTGTAACATAGAAAAACCTTCTAAATTAACATTAGACAAATTCTCAGAATAATAATCAGAATTGGCGTTATAATCCACATAAAGATTTTCCTCTGGATCAATACCATTTTCAAAGCTAAATGGATTATGTTCAGAAAAACTTGAAAAAACGTAGCTCCTCCGTGTCATTCTTCACTAGGGGATTTTCATTCTCTGAGAGGTCACTCTCATCTTCACAACAAAAATATGAGAATCTTTACTTGTCATTTTATAAGGGAAAAACAAGATCAGATTAGAGCAAACAATGCTCCCAAAACAGGTCTCAGACACTTCAATCATTTTCACTTGTATTGATCCAGTTCTCTCAGGTGGCGTATCACAACCACCTTGGCCTGCTGCAGTGAACCCTTTAGCTTAACAAACACTTTTCCATTTCTTGTCCATGTTGATTGGATTTTGCCCTCCTTTCTAAGAATATGGCAATTTCTGCCTATTTCACCATTTTTCTATGTCAGGTGCTCATTGATATACACACCAGTACCCCTAAGCTTTTTGGACTGTCTCAACATTTCAACCTTGTCCTTTCGATTGGCAAATTGGACAACAATGGCAGGTGGGTTGGTTCTGTCCTTACGTGGGAGAATGTGACATGCTGAGATTTGCTTACTCTCTAAGGGAATACTCTTACTGTTCATGAATTGGACCACTTGTTGCTCTAGAGTGCGCAGCTCCTCAGAAGGTGTAAGTAAGATCCGAAAACAACCCCCCCCCCAACAGTTAGAGGTGACCTCACCTGCTGCACTGGCACCTTCTCTTGTCGGTCGGGGCACCTGTTCAGGGGTGAGGGGGGAACTGGGGGGAATAGCGTGATCCTCCCATGCGCTACGTCCCCCTGGTGAAACTCCTCACTGCCAAATAAAAAGAAGTTGCTGGTGACTCCACATGTATGAGAGGAGGCATGTGGTGCTCTGCAGCCCTCCCCGGATCAGCAGAGGGGGTGGAGCAGAGACCAGGATGGCTCGGAAGAGTGGGATAATTGGCCAAGTACAATTTGGGAGAAAAAGGGAGGGAAAAAAAAGAAGCAACCTCACCATGCTCCCAATGCCTAATTCCTTTTCCATACCAGCTGAAATAAGTCTGTAAATTCTTCAGGAATGTACAGACAGATCTACGCTGATATCAGAGTCTCCCATATGTTGTTGATGGACTCTCCCATATGTTGTTGATGGACTCTCTCATATGTTGTTGATGGACTCCCTCATATGTTGTTGATGGACTCCCTCATATGTTGTTGATGGACTCTCATATGTTGTTGATGGACTCTCTCATATGTTGTTGATGGACTCTCCCATATGTTGACGGACTCTCTCATATGTTGTTGACAGACTCTCCCATATGTTGTTGATGGACTGTCCCATATGTTGTTGACGGACTCTCTCATATGTTGTTGATGGACTCTCCCATATGTTGACGGACTCTCTCATATGTTGTTGACAGACTCTCTCATATGCTGTTGACGGACTCTCCCATATGTTGAAAGACTCTCTCATATGTTGTTGACAGACTCTCTCATATGTTGTTGACGGACTCTCCCATATGTTGCTGACAGACACTCTCATCTGTTGTTGACAGACTCTATCATATGCTGTTGACGGACTCTCCCATACGTTGTTGGCCTCAGATCCTGCTGTTTATTCTACGTTCCCAGCTGTCTTAGAGCAGTTTGAGCCCGTGTCCCTCTCCTTTATATCTGAGGTAGTTAACCATTTGAGGCCTTCACATTGCCCCCTTGACAGCATTCCACCCAGACTGTTACAGGATGTTTTTACCACTGTTGGGTCTTGTATTGTAAATTTGATAAACACCTCTCTTTTCTCAGGCTGTGTTCCTGGTGCTTTCAAACATGCTGCAGTACAGCCCCTCATCAAAAAGAGCAATCTTGATCCCTCTGTTCTCTCTAATTTTAGGCAAATTTCTAAGCTGCCTTTTCTTTCAAAAGTCTTAGAGAAAGCAGTTTATGTACAATTACAAACACACCTAGAAATTAATGGCATTTGTGAAAAGTTCCAGTCTGGTTTCAAATCATTTCACAGCACTGAAACAGCCATTTTAAGAGTTTTTAATGATCTTCTTTTAACTATGGACTCTGGGAACTCTGCTGTTTTGGTGCTTTTGGACCTGACTGCTGCCTTCGACATGGTTGACCATACTATTCTTTTATCACGTCTTGAGCTATGTGTAGGCATTAAAGGTACTGCCCTAGAATGGTTCAAGTCTTACCTGTCAAATAGAAGCTTTTCTGTCCATATAGACCCATTTTCTTTAGCTGCGGCCCCACTTAACTGTGGGGTCCTCCAAGGCTCCATTTTGGGCCCCATTCTCTTCTCATTCTATATGCTGCCATTGGGGTCCATTTAAAAAAAAACACAACATGTCTTTCCATTGTTTTGCTGATGATTTGCAAATCTATTTGCCTGTAAAAACAAACTGCAGAGATTCTATACAGGCTTTGCTGAGTTGTGTAAAGGATGTCAAAACATGGATGGAGTTAAATTTCCTGAAGCTAAATCAAAATAAGACTGAAATTATTGTATATGGGCAATATGATCTTCTGGATGGTATGACAGTGCTCTTGTTCCTTTAGCATCCTACAGTCCCTCTTCTGTTAGGAATCTTGGTGTGATTTTTGACAGCTCTTTTAACTTTGATAAACAAATAAGCTCAGTAGTCAAAACAAGTTTTTTTTTCAATTATGACTTCTGACCTATCTCCCTCCAAATGATCTTGAAAGCGTAATTCATGCTTTTATTACCTCTCGTTTGGATTATTGTAACTCGTATGTTGGTGTAGCTCAGTCGTTGCTTCATCACCTGCAGCTTGTACAAAATGCAGCTGTTCGCCTGCTGACAGGAAAGAAACTGTTATCACATAACGCCTGTACTGGCCTCCCTTCATTGGCTTCCTGTCTGTTTTAGAATCCAGTTTAAGATTTTATTACTTGTTTTTAAATCTTTAAATGGGCTGGCACCATCTTATTTATCTGAGCTAATACATCATCATACACCAATCAGAGCACTCAGGTCAACAAACCAGATGCTCTTACATGTTCCCAGATCCAGGCTTAAGAATAGGGGTGACAGAGCCTTTGCAGTGGCTCCCCTGATCTCTGGAACAACTTACCAGTGCACATAAGATCTGCTCAGACCCTAGAGACTTTTAAATCTTTTTAAAGACCTACCTCTTCTCGCTGGCATTCAATTCAAGTTGAGCTTGACACCGCAATTTTATTGTGGAAATATACTTTTACTCTTACGTTTTATTGTTTACATGTTAATTTCTTTATTTTAATATTGTGGCGGACACTAGGGGCTGTGCCTCTCACCCAGCAGGGCTGTGAGCCGGGGGCGTGGTTTACGTTCCCGGGCTTTCTGGTGCAAGGTTGTTCCTGTTTCAGTTTGGTTTTGGAGCTGAGGAATAAAGTTCAAACTCGCCTTCGTCTCCTGTGTTTTTCCTCATCCTGCCACATTGGTTACCACGAATTGAACATGTTTGGAGCAGAAGAAGAGTGTGAATCCACTTCGGCCACGCCGCCCCAGCTCTCACAGCCGGCCGTTCTCGCCGCGGCTGTGAAGCTCCCAGAGTTCTGACAGAGCGACCCGGCTTCGTGGTTCCAGCATGTCGAGGCGCAGTTCCACCTGCGTGGAATCTCCGCGGACTACTCCAGATACTATTTGTTCGTCGCTGCGCTGGACCAGCAGTCCACACGCCGTGCCATGCAGCTGTTGCGTGCCCCCCCCCCCCCCGCCGCAACACGGTAAATACGTCGCCCTCAAACATCTTCTGCTCCGGAGGTACAGCCTATCTGCCGCAGAGAGGGCAGATAGGATCCTTTCCCTATCCGGTTTGGGCGACGGGACCGCACAATATGCTGTCGCTGCTAGGCTCGGAAGGTGGATTCCTTTTCCTGCACGTTTTCCTGCGCCAGCTGCCGTCTCCTGTGCGCGCGGCTTTGGCTAACTCCCCGTGTCTGCCCGCTGGTGACTGCCGAGGTTTGGCTGAGGAGGCCGATCGGGTCCTGCTGGCTACCTGACGGTTCTCTGTGAAGAGTGTGGCATCGGAGCCTCTGCAGCCGGCGTCGGAGGACGCGGACCCGGACCCGGCAGTGGTGGCTGGAGTGACTGCCCGGAGACGGCGCGGGAGCGGCCTCTGTTTCTTCCACCAGCGGTTCGGCGGCAAGGCGAGGCGCTGCGTCCCTCCGTGCACGTTTGAGGCGGCGGGAAACTCCAGGGCCAGCGCTCAGTAGCAGCTGTGGGCGCTGGCGGACGTAGTGAGCTGCTCTTCATTAAGGACACGATGTCAGGAAGACGGTTTCTGGTGGACTCCGGCTCGCAAAAGAGCCTACTCCCTTCAGCTAGCACAGACATGTCAGCCGAAGGCGGCGGCCCACAGTTGAGTGCAGCTAACGGTTCGTCCATTGCGGCGTTTGGCACAAGGTTGGTGACTGTTTGCTTCCACGGGCGCCATTTCGGGTGGGACTTTGTAGTCGCCTCCATTACTGTTCCTATTATCGGCGCGGATTTTCTGTGTGCTATTGGTCTGCTTGTTGATGTTGCAAACCGCTGTTTAATTGATGGTGTGTCTTTCGCCACTTTTCCGTGCGAGACGGGGGGGGGGGTGCCGGGACGTTAACACACGCTAACTTTTTAGCATTAGATGATGTTTTTCAGCGTTTGCTGGCGGATTTTCCATCGGTGACTACGCCTGCCTTTTCCACCGCGGTTACTAAACACGGGGTAGAACATTTCATTCCCACTCTGGGACCGCCAGTTTTTGCGCGCGCGCGGCGCCTCGACGCGGTAAAATGGGCTACAGCCAAGGAGGAGTTCGCCATCATGGAGCGGCTGGGTATAGTGAGGCGTTCCAACAGCCCGTGGGCCTCGCCGATTCACATGGTGCCCAAGGCGGATGGGTCGTGGCTGCCTTGCGGCGACTTTCGCCGCCTGAACAACGTGACCGCTATCCCATCCTACACATACAGGACTTTTACATACGCCCGGCAGGTACCACAATTTTTTCTAAGGTGGACCTGGTGCGCGGCTATGATCAGGTTCCCGTGCGCGCAGAGGACGTGCCCAAGACCGCAGTGATCACCCCATTTGGGCTTTTTGAGTTCATGCGCATGCCTTTTGGCTTGAAGGGGGCAGCGCAAAGCTTTCAGAGGCTGATGGACTCGGTGTTGCGTGACCTTGCTTTCATGTTCGTTTATCTCGACGACATATTAGTGGCCAGTCCGTCAGCTGAAGAGCACCTGGCGCACCTGAAACAGGTTTTCCGTCGTCTGGACGAACACGGCCTGATAGTCAACCTGGCCAAGTGTCAGTTTGGACTGCCGGTGATTAACTTCTTGGGTCACCGCATTTCGCCGCACGGCGCGGTCCCGTTGCCTTCTAAGGTGTAAGCGGTGGCGGAATTTCCCCGCCCAGCCTCTGTTAAGGCATTGCAGGAATTCTTGGGAATGGTGAATTTCTATAACCGTTTCCTCCCTCGCGCTGCCCACCTCCTTCAGCCACTCTACGAAGCCCTGCGGCTTAAGAAGGCTAACGACCCTGTCGACTGGACTCCCAAACGGGTCCAGGCCTTTGACGGAGCTAAGTGCGCCCTGGCTAACGCTGCCCTCCTCGCCCATCCCACACCCACGGCGTCCATAGCTTTAACAACCGACGCGTCTGACATAGCCGTGGGGGCTGTGGTTGAACAGCGTGAAGTCCTTGCCCTTAGGTCGACGCGTGCCGGCCTCAAGCTAGAGGATGCTGTGATGCAGGAAGGCAGTCCGGCCCTCCTCTGCGATGTTTCCACCGGCCGTCCCCGCCCCGTTGTTCCAGTGGCCTGGCGCCGGCGAGTTTTCGAATCGATTCACTCCCTCTCGCACTCTGGAGTTCGGGCGTCGGTGAAGTTGGTCGGTTCCAAGTTCGTCTGGCCTGGCCTCCGCAAGGACGTCAAGGGGTGGGCGGCTGCATGTGTGGCGTGCCAGCGCGCTAAGGTCCACCAGCACACTAAGTCGCCCCTCGAACCGTTTCCGATCCCGGCCAGACGTTTCGACCACGTGCATGTGGACCTGGTGGGCCCTCTACCTTCTTCACAGGGTTTTACGCACCTGCTCACAATGGTAGATCGGACCACTAGGTGGCCAGAGGCTGTCCCTCTGTCCTCCACAACATCCTCGGACGTTGCACGCGCGTTTCTTTCCTCCTGGGTCGCCCGTTTCGGCACTCCGTCAGATATCACCTCAGACAATGGCCCCCAGGTTCGTGTCAGAGCTCTGGTCGGCACTTGCGCGATCCTTGGGTGTGCAGGTACACCGCACTACCGCGTACCATCCTCAGGCTAACGGCTTGTGTGAACGTTTTCACCGGTCGCTCAAGGCAGCGCTGCGCTCTCGGATGGTAACTGGGTGGAGCGTTTGTAATGAATGAAAGGTCACTAGTTTAACTTGACCTACTCACGGGTGTACGTGCAGTGCGTGTGACGTATACAGGAAGTGAGAAGCGCATGTTATGAAGGTTGTATGTCGGATGAACGCTAGTAAAAGCTACACAGTTAAGAACCTACGAAGTCGGCTCGTTCTTGAATTATTCTTATGTCAGTAAGACAAGGCATCTACGGACATTACATGGTGTCAGAATAGTCTGTGTATCTGAACACGAGCGGTCATGCCGAAGTTTAATCCGCCGAGTGAATTCAAGTTTGACTGCCCCGTTGAATGGCCGGAGTGGAGACAACGGTTTTCGCGCTTCAGGCTCGCGACAAAGCTGGATAAAGACGACGGGGAGATTCAAGCGAGTTCGCTGATTTATGCAATGGGCAGCGAGGCTGAAAAGATATTCAGCTCGTTTGACTTCGCGGCGGAGGGTGATAAAGTGGACTATGATATCGTACTGAAAAGGTTCGACGACTACTTTATTCCCCGCCGTAACATCATACATGAGAGGGCGTGCTTCTATCAACGTAGCCAGCAGCCAGGAGAGACAGCGGAGATGTACATCCGGACATTGTATGAGCTGTCTGAACACTGTGAGTTTGGGGACAAGAGGGATGAACATATCAGAGATCGTCTGGTAGTGGGCATAAAAGATAAGGTGCTCTCCCGTCAGTTCCAGCTCACAGCGGACCTTACTCTGGTGAAAGTCATTGAACAAGTGCGCCAGGCGGAGGCAATAACAAGGCAGCTCAGCCTCCAAGCTAACCAACCAGAGGCCCAGCTGGCTAACGTCAATGTTGTCCGACGGCGGGACGGACGCCAAAACAAAAAGGGCGGACAGCGTCATGGTGGCGGCAGTCCTGCAACCAACAAAGTAGATGAATGCGGGAGGTGCGGCAAGACGCAGCACACCGATGAGCGGAAGTGTCCGGCAACGAACAGTAAGTGCAACAAGTGTCATAAAAAGGGACATTGGGAGCGTGTATGTCACTCTAAAGCGGTGAGAGAAGTCACTGAAGAGGTTAAACAGCTGTACTTTCTGGGAGAAGTTGGCAAAGAGAGCAGTCAGGAAGATTGGACTGTTAGTTTAACAATAAGTGATGTACCAATAACCTTTAAAATTGACACGGGGGCTGACGCTACTGTTATCAACCAAGGGACATTTAAAAAGCTGAAGCCAAACATAAAACTGGGACCTCCTGACACATGCTTCATAAGCCCAGGTGGAAACATCAGCTGCATAGGACAGTTTCAAGCCACAACCAAATACAAGGAGAAACAATACTCCTTTCCAGTGTATGTGATCAAGGGGAGAGGCAGCTGTCTGCTGAGTCGTCCAGAGGCAGTGGAGATGGGTCTAGTGAAGCGGATGAATGAGGTCAGTGGAGTTTTCGGTTCAAGTGGACTGCTGAAAACAGACCCAGTGAAAATAGCTCTGGTGGAGGGTGCCCAGCCATACGCGGTGCATACAGCCAGACGGATACCGCTGCCACTTGTACCACTGGTTAAGAAAGAATTGCAGCGCATGGAAAATGAGGGCATTATTGAAAAAGTGACTCAGCCCACAGAATGGTGCGCCGCTATGGTGCCGGTGCTGAAACCGAACAAGAAAGAGGTTCGCTGCTGCGCTGACCTCAGGAGGCTGAATCGAGCGGTGAAACGTGAGAAATACGTGCTGCCCACTATGGAGGAAATAATGCCAAGGCTCGCAGGGTCAAAGTTCTTCACAACGTTGGATGCAGCAAGTGGGTTTTACCAGATCCCCTTGCATGAAGACAGCAGGGGGCTCACCACTTTCATCACCCCATTTGGGAGGTATGCTTTCTGCCGCCTTCCATTTGGTATAACGAGTGCTCCAGAGATTTTCCAGAGAAAGATGGCGGAAACTCTGACCGGGCTAGAGGGCACAGAGGTGTACATGGATGACATCCTTATACATGGAGAGACTGAGGAAATCCATGACCGGCGCCTAGCAGAGGCGCTGGGGGTCATTGAAACAGCAGGTCTCAAACTGAACCAAGCGAAATGCAAGTTCAAACAGAAACAAGTCCGCTTCCTTGGTCATATCATCAACGAGGCAGGCATCAGACCTGACCCGGACAAAGTGGCCGGAATAGAGAACTTTCCTCAGCCCCAGAACGTGACGGAGCTCAAGAGGTTCCTCGGGATGGTGAACTATTTGGCAAAATACGTCCCAGAGCTGTCCACTGTAGGTCAGCCGCTTTATGGACTGCTTAAAGCAACGACAGAGTGGCTGTGGGGACCTGCACAGAACACAGCATTCCAAGACCTTAAAGCAGCACTCGCCACCGCCCCGGTACTCACCTTTTACGACGTCACTAAGGCTACGGTGGTGTCAGCAGATGCCAGCAGCTACGGGCTGGGAGGCGTTCTGCTCCAGCAGCACGGGGAACACTGGAAGCCCGTGGCCTACTGCTCCCGACGGCTGAGTGACGCAGAGACAAGGTACGCACAGATCGAGAAAGAGTGCTTAGCCAGCGTCTGGGCATGTGAAAGGTTCGAGAAGTACTTGTTTGGGCTTGACAATTTCAGACTTGTCACCGATCATAAACCACTAGTGCCTCTCATGAACAGCAAAGACTTGGATAATGTGCCCATTAGGTGCCAGAGACTGTTAATGAGGCTGATGCGTTTCAATGCAGTGGCTGAATACGCACCAGGCAAAACTTTAGCTGTGGCTGATGCACTCTCCAGAGGCCCAGAGCAGTGCTACGGAGATGGTGCTTCTCATGATGATGTTGCAGCGCACATTGATGCCATCGTGTGCCAGGTGCCTGCCACACCTCAAAGGATGCAGGAGATAAAACAGAGCACGGATGGGGATCTGCAGCTCCAGACAGTGTTGGGCTTCATCAGACACGGCTGGCCTGAGTATGTCGATAAAGTGCCGGAGACAGTCAGAGACTTTTATCAGGTGAGAGGGGAGTTATCTGAGGTAGATGGTTTAGTCATCAGAGGCAGTCGTATCGTCATTCCCACAGAGATGAGGGAGGTGATCTTAGACAGAATACACGACGGGCACCAGGGGATAGTTAAGTGCAGAGAGAGAGCTAGCCAGTCAGTGTGGTGGCCCAAAATGACAGAGCACATTACAACAAAGATACAGCAATGTCAATTCTGCAGAGAACACAAGAACACACAGAGAAAAGAGCCTTTAATGTCAAGTGAGCTCCCATCCAGACCATGGCAGAAAGTTGGCATAGACCTGTGTGAGTACAAAAAGCAAAACTACTTGATAGTGTCTGACTATTATTCCAGGTTTTTGGAGATTCTAAATCTACCAACAACTACTAGCAGTCAGGTTGTAGCTAGGCTGAAGGCTACATTTGCACGTTTTGGTATCCCTGAAATTGTAGTTAGTGATAATGGGCCACAGCTACTTTCAGAAGAGATGAGGAGGTTCAGTGAGGATTATGATTTCATCCATGTGACTTCAAGCCCACACTACCCCCAGAGTAATGGACAGGCAGAGAGGGCTGTTCAGATAGCCAAAAGCATATTAAGGCAGGAAGACCCTCTCCTCGCCCTGTTGACATACAGAGCTACACCCTCTTCTTCCACTGGAGCCAGTCCAGCGGAATTGCTCATGGGTAGGAGACTCAGAACCACCTTACCCACATTGCAGCATAACCTGAAACCGGCCTGGCCTAAAGAGGAACTGATCAAAACCGCTGACGCCGCAGCCAAATCGAGGCAGGCTTTCTACTACAACCGCAGGAACGGCGTGCGGACACTGCGCCCACTGAACTCGGGTGACGCAGTACTCACCAAACTTGATGGACAGAAAACATGGACAATGCCAGCAGTTGTTCACAGTCAGAGCTCCACTCCCAGATCCTACATAGTGGAGACAGCTCAAGGTGAACATTACAGAAGGAACAGGCGCCACCTGTTGGCCACACCCAAAACACTCACCTTTGTCAGCAGGGATCCTGACCATGTCACTCCAGGGGAGAGTGGAAACATGGATGAGTCCCGAGCAGCAGAAATGCCAACTTCCACACCATATGTTACTCGCTCTGGCAGGGTGAGCAAGCCTGCAATCCGGCTGGATTTGTGAGGCGTATGGACTTGTGTACTGTGGGGGATTTTTTATTTTTTTTGTGAAAAGGGGGGTGATATACAGGTTAGAAAATCATCTTAGAGGGGGAGATGTAATGAATGAAAGGTCACGTGTTTAACTTGACCTACTCACGGGTGTACGTGCAGTGCGTGTGACGTATACAGGAAGTGAGAAGCGCATGTTATGAAGGTTGTATGTCGGATGAACGCTAGTAAAAGCTACACAGTTAAGAACCTACGAAGTCGGCTCGTTCTTGAATTATTCTTATGTCAGTAAGACAAGGCGTCTACGGACATTACAGCGTTTACCTTGGGTTATGCTCGGGTTGCGTTCGGCTCCTAAAGAGGACCTCGACGCTTCGCCCGCTGAGTTGGTGCTCGGTCAGCCGCTCCGCGTCCCTGGGGAATTTTTGCCTGGGAGTTCCGCTCCTCGACCTCGTCCGGCCGTTTATCCTTTTTTGTCCGACAGCACTCGGGTTCCAGGCTCCGTCCACCACTGTTTTCCGCGCTCGTTCGTGCCTGCGGAGCTCATATCGGCTCGTTTTGTTTTTGTACGGCATGACGCTCACCGCTCGCCCGTCCAACCCCCATACGACGGCCCATTTCGGGTTCTTGAGACGGGTCCTAAGGGTTTTGTGCTAGATATGGGTGGGCATAGGGAGCGTGTCACGCTTGATAGGCTTAAACCGGCGCACAGGGTGGCAGGCGAAGTTGTGTTTCCGGCCCAGGTTCCCCGTCGGGGTCGTCCTCCTTCCTGGACCCCGGCAGTGTCTTCACGGGTTCAGCATTCTGCTTCTCAGCCGGCATTGGACTGTGTTTCACCTACTGTTTCGGCTGAGGGACGGCGCAGCCGTTATGGCAGGCTGCTTAAGCCTCCAGTGAGACACTAATTTTCTTTCCAGGAGTCCCTTCTGGGTGTTGGGGGGGGGGGGTTGTGTGGCGGACACTAGGGGCTATGCCTCTCACCCAGCAGGGTTGTGAGCTGGGGGCGTGGTTTACGTTCCCGGGCTCTCTAGTGCAGGGTTGTTCCTGCTGCAGTTTTGGTTTTTGGAGCTGAGGAATAAACATCAAACTCGCCTTCGTCTCCTGTGTTTTTCCTCATTCCTGCCACACTGTCTTTTTTACATATATTTTTATATTCATATGTGTCACTTATTTTATATTGTATTTTAAGCTTGTGCAGCACTTTGGTTCAACTGTGGTTGTTTTAAATGTGCTATATAAATAAACATGACTAGACAGACTCTCTCATATGTTGTTGACAGACTCTCCCATATGTTGTTGACGGACTCTCCCATATGTTGTTGACAGACTCTCTCATATGTTGTTGACGGACTTTCTCATATGTTGTTGACAGACTCTCTCATATGCTGTTGACGGACTTCCTCATATGTTGTTGACGGACTCTCTCGTATGTTGTTGACGGACTTTCTCATATGTTGTTGAAAGACTCTCTCATATGCTCTTGACGGACTTTCTCATATGTTGTTGACGGACTTTCTCATATGTTGTTGACAGACTCTCTCATATGCTGTTGACGGACTTTCTCATATGTTGTTGACAGACTCTCTCATATGTTGTTGACGGACTTTCTCATATGTTGTTGACAGACTCTCTCATATGCTGTTGACAGACTCTCCCATATGTTGTTGACAGACTCTCTCATATGCTGTTGGCGGACTCTCTCATATGCTGTTGACAGACTCTCTCATATGCTGTTGACAGACTCTCTCATATGCTGTTGACAGACTCTCCCATATGTTGTTGACAGACTCTCTCATATGTTGTTGACGGACTTTCTCATATGTTGTTGACGGACTCTCTCATATGCTGTTGACAGACTCTCCCATATGTTGTTGACAGACTCTCTCATATGCTGTTGACAGACTCTCTCATATGCTGTTGACGGACTTTCTCATATGTTGTTGACGGACTCTCTCATATGTTGTTGACCGACTCTCTCATATGCTGTTGACGGACTTTCTCATATGTTGTTCACGGACTTTCTCATATGTTGTTGACAGACTCTCTCATATGCTGTTGACGGACTTTCTCATATGTTGTTCACAGACTCTCATATGTTGTTGACAGACTCTCTCATATGCTGTTGACGGACTTTCTCATATGCTGTTGACGGACTTTCTCATATGTTGTTGACGGACTCTCTCATATGCTGTTGACGGACTCTCTCATATGCTGTTGACGGACTCTCATACTTTGTAGATGGACTCTCCCATATGTTGTTGACGGACTCTCATATGTTGTTGATGGACTCTCCCATATGTTGTTGACGGACTCTCCCATATGTTGTTGACGGACTCTCCCATATGTTGTTGATGGACTCTCCCATATGTTCTTGACGGACTCTCCCATATGTTGTTGACAGACTCTCTCATATATTGTTGACGGACTCTCTCATATATTGTTGACGGACTCTCTCATATGTTGTTGATGGACTCGCCCATATATGTTGTTGACAACCAGTTAGAGCTGAAAAAATCATTTAGCAGCATCTTGGCTGACAGCTACAGGAAAAACATTTTCAGCCATTCCCCATTAGATACATTTTCAGCTCCCCATTTAGTGATGTTATTGGTAAATTGAAACGTGCTAATCTGTGGCCAGTATTACCGTAACACATTTGAAAAAAAATGATAGTGATCCATACATGGAGTTCCACATGTGCCCACAACTGGTAACCTGTAAAATAGATTTACCTTGCTTGATATGATTCAAGCTGAGTTCACTTGGAAGGCTGAATTGGAATAACTGGGAAACATAATGACCTTTGTATTTTATGGTTTTGCAGCCCCTGTTTGCTTTCCTCTACAATGAAGACTTTCCTGTGGATGGCTGGAAGGTTTATGACCCCATGGCTGAATACAAAAGACAGGTAACCAAACATTTGTAGCACCTACATTTTTTACTTCAAGTTTAATTCATTGCAATATTTATTCCATATATAAAGGTTGGCGTCCTTTGACTTTCTCCAAATGTAAACACATCTGGATTTAGGAAAAAGGGTGAAAGATGTCTCATCAGACCTCTTTTTTTCTTCCATTTATTAGTGGTCCAGGCTTTGTGCTGCTTACACCAGGTTATGCATATTTGTGCCTTCATCTTGGTTACAAGCAGCTTCCAAACAGTAGCCATATATTTCAGCATTAGTCATGCAATTGTTGTTGAGACTTGGACACAGAGGTACTGATTCATTTCTGTGGTAAGTTTTGAGGCCATAGTTCTATGTTCAGCAGCTATTATTTTATCTTGTGTCATGTGGTCTTTCCATATTTGTCCACCTCTGTGAGATCTTCCGGCCTTAAATTTGTACTGAATATAATTCAAAAATATGAATAAAAATAAAAATAAGTGCAATGGTGCAGAGACTATATCAGAGATGCTAAAATAGATGTTAGCAGGTTACTTACATACATGCCTGAGGTAGATGGACATGACAGAGTGTACCAGTATACGTACAATGTACATTACAGTATATACACCATGGTTGGATTTACTTCACAGCATTAATTTGAATGACAGCCTGCAGAAAGAAACTGTATTTATATCTGGTTGTTTTGGGGTACAGTGCTCTGTAGTGCCTACCAGAGGGGAGGAGTTGGAACAGGGTGTGATGGGTCTGCAGTGATGTTACCTGCCTGTTTCCTGAGTCTGGAAGAGTATAAGTCCTGAATGGAGGGCAGGTTGGCACCAATGATTTTCTCTGCAGACTTAACTGTACATTGTAGTCTGTCCCTGTCCTGTTTGGCCAATCCAAACCAGACAGTGATGGATGTGCAGAGGACAGACTGGATTATTGCAGTGTAGAACTGAATCAACAGTTCTTGAGGCAGGTTGAACTTCTGGAGCTAGTGGAGAAAGTACATCCTCTGCTGGGCCTTTTTAATGATTGTGTCTATGTTGGATGCCCCCCTTATATCATGGGAGATTGTGGAACTGAGAGATCTGTAGGTTTTCACTGTAGACACCATGCTGTTGAATATGGTGGTGGTGGGGAGCAGTGTTGGGGGGGGGGGGCTCTTCCTGAAGTCCACTCTCATCTCCACTGTTTTGAGTGTGTTCAGCTCCAGGTTGTTATGGCCACACCAGAGGGCCAGCTGTTCAACCTCCTGTCTATCTGCAGACTCGCCACCATTCTGGATAAGGCGAATGATGGTTGTGTCTTCTGCAAACTTCAGGAGTTTAACAGACGGGTCACCCGAAGTGCAGTCATTTGTGTAGAGGGAGAAGAGTAGAGGGGATAGCACACATCCCTGGGGAGCGCCAGTGCCGATTGTCCGGGTGCTAGATGTGATTTTCCCCAGCCTCACCAGCTGCTTCCTGTCTGTCAGGAATTTTTTAATCCATTGGCAGATGGGAGCTGGTACAGTGAGCTGGGTGAGTTTGGAGCGGGGGATATCTGGGATGATGGTGTTAAATGCTGAGCTGAAGTCCACAAACAGGACCCTTGCGTATGTCCCTGGAGAGTTGAGGTGTTGGAAGATGCAGTGCTATCCCATGTTGACTGCATCCTCAACTGACCTGTTTGCTCGGTAGGCAAACTGCTGGGGGGTCAAGCAGAGCGCCAGTGATGTCCTTCAGGTTGACCAACACCAGTCTATTGAAAGGATTTCATGACCACAGATGTTAGAGCAATGGGCCTGTAGTCATTTAAACAGGGTTTCATGGGGACCGAGATAATAGTGGCACTCTTGAAGCAGGAGGTGACTTCACACAGTTCCAGAGATCTGTTGAAGATCAGTGTGAAAATGAGGCCAGCTGGTCAGCACAGACTTTCAGAAAGAGGGTGACACGCCATCCGAGCCCGGTGTCTTCCTGGTCTTCTGTCTCTGGAAGAGCTGGTGCATGTTCTTCACACAGATTCTGATTGTAGGTGGGGAGAGCAGCTGGCAGGGAGTGTAGTTTGTTTTATGTTGTGGCCGCAGAGGGTGAGGGGTGTAAATGTTTGCTTTTCAAACCTGTAGTAAAACCATATAGATCGTCAGCCAGTTGATGGTTCCCTGCAGTGTGGGGGGATGGTCTCCTGTCATCAGTATGGGATGGGGGGGCTGAGTGGGCTGCAGCTCCCCCTAGTAATGGGTGCACCCCCCCCCCAGTAGTGGCAGGTAGCTGTGTAACATCTTAGATCAAACAGTATGCCTAACTTTTCCTAATGTACAAATGCAAAAACATAATGCATACCTTTATTTTAAAATGTGGGCTGGGGCTGTGTGGAATGTAAATTTTTAATAATAAAGTGAGTAAGCATTCCATTCTAAACATGCTACACATGCACCTTACAAACAAAACAATGACATCATACCGTAGCGACCTGATGAGGCGGTCACTCTGACTGTCCTCGGTTCTGTGCTGGAGGACCGCAATGGCTGATGGGACTGTTAATGTTGTATTTCAATGATATGGTGTTCATGTTGTGATTATTCTTGTGTTGTTGTTTTGGGGTTCGACTCAGACTGACTGTAGGTCCATTACTGAGACTGATGTCGCCACTTGGGCCCTGGGGGGGGGGGGGGGACTGACGTTGTTGTCAGTTCTGGTCTGTTCTGGACGGTGTGAATGAAAGAGCACTCCCGGGGTCGTGCAGTGTATGGGGCACGCTGGGAGTTGCGATTAAAAAGAGATCTCTGCCTCTCGACTCATTCTTCCACGCCGACTCGCCACAAAACTTTTCGCTTTAGTTGGCAGCCCCCCCACACACACACACACTTAAAACATCTTTCCACACGCCTGTCTCTTGTAGTTGGTAAAGTCTTTCAAACCTCTCCAGACTGATGCTGGGTTGTAGGCAGAAAACCTGTTTTTCAACTTTTCAGAGTAGCACCTTTTTGCCACTCTGATCTCCTTTGTGAGTGTATTTCTGGCTTGGTTGTACTGGATCCTATCGCCACCCCTGTAGACTTCCTCTTTGGTCTGACTAAGCTGCCTGAGGTTTTCTGTGAACCAGGGCTTATTGTTTTTGAAGGTACAGAAAGTTTGGTGGGCACACACATGTCCTCAC
This sequence comes from Lampris incognitus, assembly GCF_029633865.1. Classification (NCBI taxonomy): domain Eukaryota; kingdom Metazoa; phylum Chordata; class Actinopteri; order Lampriformes; family Lampridae; genus Lampris; species Lampris incognitus. The sequence continues at coordinate 35,869,588 of NC_079230.1, forward strand.
AAAAGCTGATGTAAGATGTCAGTGTCAGTAAGTTCTTCCAAGTTTGTAGATGCAGCCTCAAAAACACTCCAGTCAGTGCAGTCGAGGCAAGCCTGGAGCTCCGGTTTTGACTCATTGGTCCATTTCCTCACAGTTTTAACCACAGGCTTTGCAGGTTTTAGTTTCTGCCTGCAGGTTGGGAGAAGATGAATCAGACAGTGATCAGAGAGGCCCAGGGCTGCACAGGGGACAGAGAGATAATATTGTGTAGCAATGACCCAGAGTGTTTTTGTCCCTGGTGGGACATTAACATGCTATTTGTATGTTGGCAGTTCGTGGCTGAGGTTTGTTCTGTTAAAATCCCCAAGAATCATGAGTAGGGAGTCTGCATATTTGCTCTCCATGTTTGTAATTTGATCAGACGGGTGTTTTAACACCTCTTTAACACAGGCCTGGGGTGGGATATAGACACCGACCAGAATAAATGATGAAAATTCCCGCCGTGGTTGTCAGTCAATGAAAAAGGGCTAAATGAGGGCTGCATGATTTCTACAACACTGTGACATCAGTACACTAACCTTCATTTATGTAGAAGCATATGCCACCACCCTGTTTTTTCCCAATAGTTCCGTTTTCCGGTCCACCCAGAGTAGGACCTGCAGCAGATGAGGTGTACTGTTCGTTATATGCTCACTAAGCCAGGTTTCAGTGAGACACAGGGTGGCAGATCTGGAAAAGGCACCCTTCTTTGACTCAGTTTAACAAACTACTTTCTATGATTAACACGATCAAAAGCTTCAGAAACATCAGGCGCCCAGGTAGCATAGCAGTCTATTCCGTTGCCTACCAACACGAGGGTCAGTGGTTCGAGTCCCCATGTTACCTCCAGCTTGGTCAGGTGTCTTTACAGACACAATTGGCTGTGTCTGCGGGTGGAAAGCCGGATGTGAAGAGTAGGGTGATTGGCCAAGTACAATTGGGGAGAAAAAAGGGGGAAAAAAGCTTTAGAAACATCAATAAAACACATAAGAACCAGTGAGTTTTGGCCTCTGTATTTGTTAATAATTTCGTTTAAGGCATATTTACAAAAGTCAGTGACATGTTTAGCTTTAAAACCAAACTGGTTATCCGTGGAGTTGATAAATTCATGCACTCTATCCAGCAGGATTGTTTCTAGGACTTTTGACAGTATGCTGGCTAGAGCTATAGGCTTGTAGTTCTCTAGGCTGCATACTTTACAAGCTTTGTCCTTAATGACTGACACTAACAGTACAGACAACACTGAGTCTGGTAACAAGCTATGGACCATAAAGCCAGAAAACAAATAGCAGGGAGAGGAGCTATCCTCGTACTGGCATATTTAAGGTGTTCAGCAGTAACATGAGCTAAACCACTTGCTCTGTTAACAGACAGCTTGTGTATAGCTTGGTACACCTCGTGTGACATGATCACCATTGAATAATCACTGTCAATATTGCCCACCCTATACAGATCACTGTGGACACAGCTGAATAAGGTACTATAATGCTGTCGCCGTAACTCAGCAATACTCTCTGTACCAGAGATACCATCAACAGTGCATGGTAGAGAGGTTTTATAGTTGTTGAGAACACTCACATCTTTCCAGAAATTAGCAAGATTATTTCCTAGCAGCTTCTTAGCTGTGGAATCTGCCCTCGTGGCTTGCTCATTTTTACAAATGAAGCGAATGGCGTACTTGTATCTTGCATTAGTGAGTTTCTTATGTTCAAGCTCAGGCCCCTACCCCATTTCTCCTCCCATTTGCACTATGGTAGAAGAGTTTGAACCCACCTCCGATGCTCCTGGCCTTACTCCCCTTCCACCTGGTCTCTTGCACACACAGTATGCTCACTGTCCTTCTCTCCATCATACCAGCCAGCTCTCTGCCTCTACCATAGTTAAGGGTACATAGTACCAACATCCAAAGTTCCGATTTTCACCTCCACACTCCTACCATTCCTCCTGTCTCGCTGCCTCTGGACATGCCTTCTTCCATGCCTCCTTCTCTTTCGCCCAACAGTTGATGATATACTTTAATGATCCCTGTAGGGAAATTATGTTCTGCATTGAAACCATCCTGGCTGGGAGCAGTGGACAGCCGCTGTGCAGCGCCCGGGGACCAATTCCAGTTCGTCTTGCCATTGCCTTGGTCAGGGGCACAGACAGGAGTACTAACCCTAACATGCATGTCTTTTTGATGGTGGGGGAAACCGGGGCACCTGTAGAAAACCCACCGCAGACACGGGGAGAACATGCAAACTCCACACAGAAGACAACCTGGGATGACCCCAAGGTTGGACAACCCCGGAGTTCGAACCCAGGACCTTCTTGCTGTGAGGCGACAGTGCTAAGCACTGTGCTCCCATGCCACCCTGTACAGTAGCATAGTTTCCATCGGCACACTGCTGGCCAACAGTACCGGTGGTGGTCATTGGTAACCCAGGCCTTCACCGATCCAGTATGGAAATCTGATTTATGATCTGCATATTTGATTTAGCAAAGGTTTTATGCCGGATCCGGGCTTGGGACCAGCACTAAGAATGCACTGGCTTGTGCATCCTCAATGGCTGGGTTATATTAACAGAAGGAAAAAAAATTGCAGACAGAACTCTACCTAGTGATGCCCCACTCCCACCTAAATTTCCCCCCCGCCCCCCTTCCCACACACCCTGTTAAAATTCTGGGGTAACAATTTTACCATTTTTTCCCCTAGCAATTCAAAGCGATAGGCTATACACATGAGCAAAGCACACATGATGCATGTTGTCACACACAAACATTCACGGCTACCCCGAGGAATTAATAAGTAAATAAACTTTAAATTACACAAACATCAGTGAAGTTACTCAGTTCACACCATGGTCGGGCATTTGACCCATGCTTCAGAACCAAACATTGAATATAAGTAAATGGAATAATAATAACAAGGGCGCCAGTCTCATCCATCAGGCAGTACTTAGAGTCTCAAGATAAGTCACACGGGGTCAATGTGAATTTCAATTGTTTTCTAGTTTAAGAAAATACCCAAGGTCTTTTAGCCAAGTGGCAACAGATGGGGGAGTGGGAGATCTCCAAACCAGTAAAATTCTGTGATGGGCAGGAAGTGACGTAAAAGCAATAATGTCCACTTGATTCTGAGTTATAGTTTAGATCTTGTCCATACTGAATACTGCAGAGAAGGGGCAGGGATGTATTTCAATTCAGAGGACCTCAGAGTGTCGGATGACCAGACAGATGACCAAAATTGATTAAGTTGGGGGCAGGACCAAAATGTACATGTCAAAATTGCTGAGGAGAAGGAGCATCTTTCATAATGCCCGTCTTCCTGGATATACTATCTGCCAACCTGGCTTCACTTAAATGAGCTCTACGCTACTTCTATCACTACGTTGAACTGGATGAGCCCCAAGCGTGCATATGAAGAAGAGGAGTTGACCCTTGCCAGTGCACCATTCCAGCAACAGTCTGTTAACTGCCATCATCAATTCATTTTCCCATTTAGACTTCATTTTGGAAAGGTCTTGGTCTTCCAAGGAAATTAGTTGCGAACATAACAAAGATATCTGTCCCTTCTGAACAAAGAAGAGTGTCTCCTTCCCCACTTTGTTTCAGTAGGGAGAGCAGGGAAAGGGGTAAAGTGTGTATTTGTACAGTGGCGTATTTGAAGATATCGGAAAAAAAATATTAGAATGAAGATCACATGTCGTACAAGTTATCAAAACCATCTAATCCATCCTTGCTGTAAAGGCTTTTAAAACAAGAGAGCCATTTCCTGCTCCACTGAGTAAATGTTGGGCCAAGAGAGGAGAGCGGAAATAGGTGCTTCCTGTCAGGTATGACTGGGGGGGGGGGGGTTGAATTTATAGTTACTGCAGAACTGGGCCCAAATCCTAAGGGTGGACAGTACAATGGAATTGTGAGTCTAATTTCTAATTTACTACAGGTGAGTCTAATATAGTTGTAAGGGGGCACTTGACACCTATTACGTTTTACTCAAACAGCTGGCATCTATTATACTGTTGTAGAGGTTATGGGGATACATAATTCCCCTCATTGAGCTAGTAGGAACGTTGGTTTACTGCTGCTGTTTTCTCGGTTTGGGTTTACCATGATACACTTCCGCTGCGCGGGTTTTTGTTGTTGTAATGGGGGAAGGAATAAATGGTGCATGTTGTGTAGCCGAAAGAGAAAGTTGTCACGACTCCTGCTTGAGCTCCTCTACACTGGTGACCCCGACGTTTGTCTCTTGGTAGTTATCAGAGACCATCTTTCAAACGAACATGGTTGACGAAATCAACGCGGTTTCTCCCAAATTGCCAGAGTTCTGGGAGTCATCGGCAACGACATGGTTTGCCCAGGCGGAAGCGCAGTTGGCTATCCGCAAAATAACAGATGACACTACTAAATACCACTACATGGTATCGGCGCTCGGGTGTTCGACTGCAACTAGAGTGGTGAGTCTCCTTACAAATCCTCCAGCGGCAGACAAATACAAGGGGCTCAAAGATCACCTCTTGAAGATTTTTGAACTTTCCGACGCTGAGAGGGCCCACCGTCTCTTTTCTCTGCAAGGCTTGGGTGACAGCAAGCCATCCGAGCTCATGGACAAAATGCTGAATCTGCTGGGACCGGCGCGCACACCTGATTTCCTCTTTGTCCAACTGTTTCTGCGACAACTGCCTGCTCAGGTGCGGGCCGCTTTGGCTAACACCAGCATTACCGATTGCCGCAAGCTAGCTGAAGAAGCTGACAAGTTCTTCCTGGCCAGCCAACAGCAGCACAGCACGTGCTCACCCCTGCCCACCCCCACACGCCACCACCTGGTGACTCCATGGTGGTCGCCGCGGCAACCCCCGGTCGGCGACAGGAGCCTGGCCTGTGCTTTTACCATGCAAAGTTCGGGGCCAAGGCGAAAAAATGCAACTCCCCATGCAATTTCAGCTCGTCGGGAAACGCCAAAGCCGGTGCTCACTAGTGGCCATGGGCGTCGGCGTGGAGGACAACAGGCTACTTTTCCTGCAAGACTCCATCTCGGGGCGGCGTTTCCTATGCGACACTGGGGCGCAGAGGAGTGTCATACCTGCATCGAGTGTGGACGCCCAGTCGGGCGCTCACGGCCCTCCCATGGAAGCTGCTAACGGCAGCTCTATCCGTACGTACGACACGAGGCACATTGACATGTGTTTTAACGGACAGCGGTTCAGCTGGGATTTTGTCACGGCCGACGTGGCATTTCCCCTCCTCGGTGCAGATTTCCTTTGTGCTCATGGGCTGCTGGAGGACGTCAGGAATCGATGCCTGATTGACGCCATCACCTTCGCTTCACACGCGTGTGCACTCAGCGATACAGGCTCCGTCAGGCTGTCCAGCATGCTCTCCAACGAGGACGTGTTTCTCCATCTTCTCTCCGAGTTCCCTGACCTCACTCAGCCCACATTCTCGTCATCTACGACCAAACATGGGGTTGAGCACCACATCGTCACCACTGGCCCGCCGGTGCACGCCCGAGCTCGGCGCCTCGACCCGACCAAGCTCTCTGTCGCCAAGGCGGAGTTTGAGAACATGGTGCGCCTCGGCATCATCCGTCTCTCCAGCAGCCTGTGGGCTTCACCCCTCCACATAGTGCCTAAGCCTGGTGGTGGGTGGCGTCTATGTGGTGACTACCATCGGCTCAATGATGCAACAACACCGGACCGCTACCCGGTCCCTCACATCCAAGATTTCTCCGCTCACCTGGCTGGGAAAGTGATCTTTTCCAAGGTGGACCTCGTCCGTGAATACCACCAGGTGCCCGTCCATTCCGCTGATGTCCCCCGAACGGCTGTGACAACTCCGTTCGGACTGTTCGAGTTCCTGTGCATACCGTTTGGGCTCAAGAACACCTCGCAGTCCTTCCAACGCCTCATGGACTCAGTGTTGCGGGACCTGCCTTTCCTCTTTGTTGTACCTGGATGACATCCTGGTCGCTAGCGCCTCCGTGTCCGAGCACTTGTCCCACCTCAGAGCCCTTTTCGAGAGACTCAGCCTGCACGGGTTGATAGTTAACCCGGCCAAATGCCAGTTTGGTCTGAGCACCATCGACTTCCTGGGCCACCGGGTCACCAAGGACGGGGCGGCCCCCCTTTCATCTAAGGTGGAGGCTGTCGCAGACATTCCACGCCCACACACGGCTCAGTCCCTCCGGGAGTTCATTGGCATGGTGTCCTTCTACCACCGGTTCATCCCCCGGGCTGCCGATCTCCTCCGCCCCCTATATGAGACTCTGAAGGGCACAGCCCCAAACACGCCGTGGACTGGTCTGCAGAGAGGGACAAGGCTTTTAAGGATGTGAAGGCCGCCCTGGCTGACGCGGTGATGCTGGCACACCCTGTGTCTGGAGCGCCCATCGCCATCACGACAGATGCTTCAGACTACGCTGTCGGCGCGGTTTACGAGCAGTGGGTGAGCGGCGCGTGGCAGCCGCTTGCCTTCTTCAGCTGGCAGTTGAACCTGAGAGAGCGCAAATACAGCACCTTTGATCGTGAGCTGCTTGGCCTTTTCCTCGCTGTTAGGCACTTTCGTTTCCTACTGGAGGGCCTCAGTTCAGGGCTTTCGTCGATCACAAACCGCTGGTGTTCGCGATGGCCAAGGTGGCAGAGCCGTGGTCAGCCCACCAGCAGCGACAGTTGGCCTACATCTCAGAGTTTACCACCGACGTGAGGCATGTCGCTGGGAAGTCCAACCCGGTCGCCGACTGTCTCTCCCGGGCCATCGCTGGTCCCGCCCATTTGGGACTCGACTACAGCCAGATGGAGGCTGACCAGGCCGCCGACCCAGGGGTGCAGGCATGCAGGACCGCCGTCACAGGGCTGCAGTTGGAGGATGTGGCTTTCGACGACGCCGACGCCACGCTCCTGTGCGACGTCTCTACGGGTCAGCCCCGCCCCGTCGTTCCAACTGCTTGGAGGCGGCGGGTCTTCGACGCAGTCCATGGGCTGTCTCACCCTGGCAGAAAGCCTTCACAGAGGTTGGTGGCGGCAACGTTTGTCTGGCATGGACTCAAAAAGGATGTGAGGGACTGGGCTGACACCTGTGTGGAGTGCCAACGCTCCAAAATGCTCCGGCACGTCAAAGCGCCCCTGATACCTTTCACGGTACTTGAGAGGAGGTTCGACCACGTGAATGTGGACCTGGTAGGCCCCCTACCCCCCTCCCGTGGTTTCACATACCTGCTCACCATGGCAGAGAGATCCGCCCCCCTCGCCACACTGACTTTTCGTATTAAGGCGAATTCTGGGGGGGACGTGTGTAGTGGTTATGGGGATACATAATTCCCCTTATTGAGCTAGTAGGAACGTTGGTTTACAGCTGCTGTTTTCTCGGTTCTGGTTTACCATGATACACTTCCGCTGCGCGGGTTTTTGTGTTGTTGTTGTAATGGTGAAGGAATAAATGGTGCACGTTGTGTAGCCGAAAGAGAAAGTTGTCACGACTCGTGCTTGAGCTCCTCTACACTGTAACATTAAACATATTATGAGCCTGCTTTCTCGTTTTTAGTCTTTAAACAACACAAGTTGAGGAGCAAAATAGAAATTGAAAAAGCCTTTCAGAGCTCTGATGAAATAACCCCCCCAAAAATAAAAGTAAACATTGTTCATCTACCCAGGTAGAATGTTTTTGTATTGTAACGTGCATGGATAAGAAGACACGCTGGCCGCTGGCTGGCGGGTCTAACCCTTTAGTCGAGCGGTTAGCTTTGTCTCCTGCGGTGCGGGCGATACGGGTTCGCTTCCCGGCCGCGGCAGTTCCTGTGGTTGCGTTGTCCCCCGAATTCGCTACATTGGTGTCAGAAGTGGGATGGGGTGACTGTAAGGCCATCGGAAGCGTATGCGCCCTGAGGCGTGAAGGAGCTGATATGCTTAAGCGCGGGGACGCGCTTCCTGAAGGAAGGGGGTAGTGTAACGTGCATGGATAAGAAGACACGCTGGCCGCTGGCTGGCGAGTCTGACCCTTTAGTCTAGCAGTTAGCGATGTCTCCTGCGGTGCGGGCGATACCGGTTCGCTTCCCGGCCGCGGCAGTTCCTGTGGTTGCTATTGTATTTAGAAATCACGTCAGGACACAGCGCTGTCGCTCGACACAACCGCTACGTTGCATTCTTTATTTAGACTGACACAGCATCACAGGCAGACCTGATCAAACAACCCAGAGCCCGCAGGCATCACCAAATCGATCCCAGCACAATAGAACAGCACCAAATCAAATGCAGCACTGTCGATGTGTTTAGACATAACATTCCCCCCACCCCCCCCCCGGCAGGATTTCAAACATGAAAGGTTGACACAAAGTCCTCTAGGTGGCCAGGGCGTAAACGTGTGTGAACAGGTCGCGGGGCGGCCTGACGCTGGGCAGGCCGAGGTGGGGAGGGAGAAGGCAGGGGAAGCTGAGGCCCAGGAATGTCTGGGGCCCGTGTAGGAGCTGCATGAAGCCCCGGGGCGTCTCGCCATGCTGAGGGAATGGCTAAGGTTGTGTCACCAGCTTTGTGTGGCGGAGCTGACACCTTCCGTAGACGACTGGAGTGCCACCGAGTGCCATCGCTGAGGAGGTAGGTGGCTGGGCCCAGCGGACGGGTGACTTGGAGAGGAGAGGACCAGTATGAAGCCATTTTATTGTCCCTGTGGGGCCTGCGGACCCTGACCCAGTCTGACACATTGATGTCTGGCACCCTGGTTCGTTTTGACTGGTCTTCATCCACGTCTGCTGACAAGTGACTGAGGCTCTGACCCCAGAGGGAGGTGCCCGGGGTGTGAAGGGGCGGGGCCTGTCAAGGGGCATGTACAGTTCCCGGCCCAGCATGAGAGAGGCTGGGGAGACACCTGTGGTCGAGTGTTGTGTGGCCTGATAGTGCAGCAGAGTGTGACGGATGGCCTGCGTGAAAGAGCACCCTTGGGCCATGTGTGCTCTGAGGCCGTTCTTCGGTGACTGGTGAAAACGTTCAATGCCGCCATTGGCCTGGGGGTGGTAGTACGCAGTGCGTATATGACGGATGTCCTTGCTTTCGAGATAAGCAGCGAACTCAGCAGAGACCAGCTGAGGGCCATTGTCAGTGGTGATGGTCTTTGGGAGGCCCCAGCGAGAGAAAAGAGAGTCCAGGAAGTCAATGATGATCTGTGAGGTCACAGTGCCGGAAGTGGTGAGTTCAGGCCATTTTGAGTGTAGATTGTAGGTGACCACCATGAAGCGTTGGTGGTGGGGAACTCCATGGATCTCACTACAAATGTCCAACTGCGGGTGTTCCCAGGGCTGAGAGGGCCAGGCGAGAGGTTGCAGGGGTGGGGGAGCCTGGTGGCCAGTCTTGCCACTCACAAGGCAGGCAGAACAGTCCTTCACCAAAGCCTCAATATCTCTGTCTATCCCCGGCCACCACACCAGGTCTCGGCAGCGCTGTTTCAGTTTCACAATGCCCAGGTGGCCTTCATGCGCCATATTCAAAACACGTGCACGGAGAGCAGCTGGGACCACTGTGCAAAACCCACGTGCCACGCAGGTGTCGTTCCAGCAGGAGAGCTCCAGTCTGACTCGGGCGAACGCAGCCAGCTCCTCGGGGACCTTGTGAGGCCAGCCGTTCTGGATGTAGGTGCGGAGCTGGGAGAGGACAGGGTCCTGTTCGGAGGCTGCCCTCAGCTTCTGCAGAGAGACAGTGGCCTGAAGGGGTGTGTGTAGCATTTGGACAATGTCCTTTTCCACACAGTCAGTGTCCGTCTGTGGAGCTGGGGTGGAGACAGAGCGAGAGAGCAGGTCGGCGACAACATTGTCTCTGCCTGGGGTGAACTGCAGGCTGAAGTTGTACTGGCGGAGGCGGTCAGACCAGCGGTGCAGCCTCAGGGGTTTGTGGCCTGTCCCAGATGTGGACAGCAGCGCTGTCAGGGCCTAGTGATCTGTCCTGAGGGTGAAGGAGCGGCCACAGAGGTAGAGGTGCCACCTTTCACAAGCCCAGATACAGGCTAATGCCTCACGCTCACCCACGGAGTACCGCTGCTCGGTCAGGTTGAGGGCACGGGAGGCGAAGGCGATGGGCTTCTCCACACCGTCCTGGGTTTGAGACAGCACAGCCCCTATCGCTGTGGCTGATGCGTCACAGGTCACAAAGGTGGAGCTGGAGATGTCGAATTGAGCCAACACTGGTGGTGAAGTCAGTTGAGTCTTGAGATCACGCACAGCGTCACTGCATGCCTTTGACCACACCCATGGCTCGTCCTTACGCAGCAGCTGGCGCAGGGGGGCTGTGGTCGCAGAGTACTGGGGAAGAAACCTCAGGTAGTAACTTGTCATACCCAGGAGGGAGGCGACCTGGGCGGCCGAGCTGGGCTCAGGGATGGCCTGAATGGCGTCCACGTTGGATTGTAGTGGAGTTACACCGCTTGCTGACAGCCGGAACCCCACGAACTCGATGGCTGGCACAGAGAGGACACATTTCTCAGCATTGAGAGTTAGCTTGTGCTTGGACAAGGCTGCGAAGACCATGTTGAGGCGCTTGTCGTGGATTTCACTGGTGGGCCCGTGTACCACTATATCGTCCGGATAAATGGCCACGCCCAGTATGCCAGCCAGCACGGAGACCATGATTTTCTGGAAGCAGCTAGGGGCGGAGCTGAGACCGAAAGGCATCCTGGTGTAGCGAAACACTCCTGCATGTGTCACAAAGGCTGTGAGGTTTCGGCTGCTGGGGTGGAGGGGCACCTGTAAGTACCCCTGTCTGAGGTCGAGCTTGGAGAACACCTCAGAGCCATAGAACTGAGCAGTGAGTTCTTCTGAGGTGGGCAGTGGATACTTATCAGGGACCACTGCCTTATTTACTGCACGTAGATCGACGCAGGCCCGTCGACTTCTTCTTAGCCACCACGAGGTTTGAGACCCAAGGTGATGCGTCCACTGGTTCAATGATGCCAGCTTCCAGCAGTTGTTGCAGTTCGGCGGAGACCCCATCACGGAGAGCCAACGGGATGCGGCGCAGTGGTTGGATGACAGATTTCACAGCAGGGTTGAGGAGAGGTTGATGGGCGAAGGCGGAGAGGCAGCTCAGCCCCATAAACAGCGATGGTCACTTCTGCTGCCAAGGTGTGGCAACAGTCAGGATTGCTGCCCCCCTTGTGTCTAAGAGGGAGAACCCCAGAGCGGAGAACAGGTCCAGGCCCATCAGGGTGGCCCCACGGCGTGCCACATGAAAAACTGCATTGGGCACCAGCTTGGTTCCATAGCGGACAGTCACTTGGAGAGAGCCAACCAGATCGATTTTGGAGTCACCATACCCACAGAGGACAGCTGAGGGTGCGGACAGTGGCAGTGAACCGAAAAATTGACTGTAGGTATCAACTTTCAGGAGAGACACACCTGCACCGGTGTCCAACAGCAGGGGGATGCACACATCATTAATGTTGACTGTGCATGATTTGAATGACACAGGCCCAGAGCTCACCTTGTGAATGACGGCGGTTGAAGACTGGGGGGTGTGGCCCTCTGACCCAGCCGGGGAAGATCGACAGACGTTGGCAAAGTGATTTTGCTTACCGCAGCTACGGCATGTCTGGCCACGGGCAGGGCAGTTCTGAGCCCTTGAAACATGAGACCGAGATCCACAGTTACCACAGGACTGTTGAGGGCGGGGCCGAGAACGCCGTCGTTGCAGTTGCAAGACGTCCCCAGTGGAGTCGGCGCCCGCCTCGCTCTGGCTGGGTTGCGTCCCGAGGGGCAGCCGTGAGTAGAGGGAGGAGTCGTTGGCAGCTTGACTGGAGGTGGCCACTTGCTGTGTATTTAGCATAGCAGCACACTCAGCTGCTCCCTCAACCTGTAGTGCGATGGTAATTGCTGTGGACAGCAGCAGATCGTCTTTTTCCAGCAGGAGAGTCTCACGCACCTTTGTGTTGTTGGTGTGTTCGATTAGCTGGTCGCGAACCATCTCGTCCTGAAGCGCGCCAAACTTGCATGAGCTAGCTAGCCCTCGCAAATTAGCTACATACTGCTGCACAGACTCACCAGGCAGTTGGTGTCGCTGACGGAATATAAATCGCCGAAGGAGGGCACTCTGTGGAGCAGCGAAATGGGTGCTTATAAGTCCCACAGCTTCGTCAAAGTTTGTGACGTTCCCCAGAGTCCCGAGCACACGATGACCCTCTGCTCCCAAGCAGTGTAGCAACAGAGCCGTCTTCCTAGCCTGGCTCACGTCGTCGAGCCCTGAGGCGATGATTTAATTTTCAAAACTATGTAGCCAGCAAGTCCATGGTACCGGAGGCTCGCCAGGTAACGCCAGGAAGGGGGCAGGTGGTGGGAGAGAGATATCAGCCATCCTCGTCGCCAATATTGTATTTAGAAATCACGTCAGGACACAGCGCTGTCGCTCGACACAACCGCTACGTTGCATTCTTTATTTAGACTGACACAGCATCACAGGCAGACCCGATCAAACAACCCAGAGCCCGCAGGCATCACCAATCGATCCCAGCACAATAGAACAGCACCAAATCAAATGCAGCACTGTCGATGTGTGCAGACATAGCAGTTGCGTTGTCCCCCGAATTCCCTACATTATTAAGTGTGGTGAGATCTCAACGCTTATCTGAACACATGTCGAGTAGAACTCTTCCGGCTGCTGGCGAGATGTTCCTCTTCACGCCCTCTTCCCGTCTGCCGCGCGTCCGTTGGCAATATGTCCAATGGACTGTCCCAAATCATCTAAAAAACAAAAACAAAAAACAACCTGCATAGCAGGGCAACATTCAATGACTTATCAAACTAAACATGACCAGATCTGACACTAATATCACTCAAAAATCCATATCCATGAACATATAGCAGCTTACAATTGGTATACATTCGATTCTCTCAACCGCTGCACATGTGAAACTTAGCTTCTAATAACACTTCTGTTAGTTTAACTTGAGATTAACTCCGATTGGTTTTTTTGCTTACGTTGGTACAGCTCATCTACTTGTGAAAAAAATCCGTTATGCTGTTTGCTAGCAATGTACATGGCAAACACTTAGTAAGACACTCGAGATTACAATTCTCGAAGATACCCGTCAGAATTTCAACCCCGTTGTGTTTGTTAGTTGCTTAGAGGTGGGTTCTGTGGAGAAAACCCTCTAACTATTTCTTCAATTCTGTTTTTTTTTGTTTGAGCTCGCGTTCCAACTTCAAGTTACTACTCCCTGTTGTTTTCGACTTCGCTCTTCCTCGCTCTCTGAGAAATGGTGCAGTAGATTTATCTATCTGCAGCACCACTACTGCCCTCTGCTGGGCTACAATAATATGCAGGTGAAACATGTTAAAGTGGCGGGTAACTGAGCTCAAATCTGTGTTTTGGGATACCCATACCCCACGAAAACATATCAGTAACCACCCAGCCAATTCTGTATAATTAAAAATGTTGCCAAGTATTTAAAACAAAGCTTCAAAAACGTGTAAAAATCTGCAGCGTCCACTGGTTTCAGACTCTGGGGGCGTGGCACCGAAAGGAAGACGGCGACGTCACCAAGGAAGCCGGCCAAAAAATCAAGAAAGGAAAACGGGAAAAATACCCCAAAATGGTCCAACTCTGCAAATCAGTTCTATACATGGTTCAACACATTTTAACATGTCAACAGCAATACATCTCCCACATTTATAAAGTATTTTGAAGCAAATCTGTCAATTTGGTTACCCTGCTCTTTAAAATATACCTAGAAATGAGAAATTAGACTATAAATAACCTAACCCTGCTTGTAGGTTATTTTTGAGTGGGTTACATCCCCCCCCTTAATCTGCATGCATCCTTGCATGTTGCACCCTTCACTACCTCAGATGTTAAAGGTGTTAAATGACATATGTAAGGTACAGAATCAAAGGTAAGGGTTTGGGAGAAAGCTTGGTATAACCCAGTTAAAACTGAGCGCATAACAGTGACTAATGGGTTCCCTAAAGTTGGGTAGGTCAGCTTTTTGGGAGCCGTTTTATCCCTGGATGATCTTCTTAATGGCACCTCAACCTCAGGAGCAAGCTCAGTCTTCTCTGACTCTATTTGTTCTTTTACATTTCCCCTTTCCTCGGTCATCTCCATGACTCCATTTTTGGGGCTACAATGCTCACTTAGGTCTGTGGCAGGAACTTTAGTAAGGCTTTCCTCAGCTCTAAGAATGTCAGGTACCGATGAGTGTTGAACTCGACTTGCCTTGCTGTTTCCATCATGTCCAATATTCTCAGGTTGGAACACTGGAACTTCAGGGTTTAGTGTAGACACGTCAAAGCTCATGTTGGCTTCCTGATTCTCAGGGACAAACTCGTTTTCCATCTGAGCATCCTTGTCATCTAACCTTTCAGTTTGAGACTTCCTCAAGTCTGGTTCCGTCTTGTAAAATCCCATTGTCTTGTTCAGCATCAGCTTGAGTGATTTCTGTTTCAGTCAAAGGCTGGTCATAAAGGGAGTAATACTCAAGGTCATCCTCCACTTCAGACGCATCCCCTTGATCTTCAACTCCATCTGCATCAGTAAGTGGTGAGTTATTAGGTTCCCGTCTGGACTTTTAACTTTTGAGGATATACTTCTGTGATGGTGGATGGGAGAAATCCACACGGCAAAAGCAGGTCTCTGTGTAAGACTTTCAGGTCCACTTGTGTGTTCTGGCACAACAACATAGACGGGGGAGTCTTGGATATGTTTAACAACTTTGAATATGGTTTCACTCCATCGATCAGCGATTTTATGCTTCCCTCTGATGCCGACGTTCCGCACAAGGACTCTGTCTCCAGCTACCAGTATGGACCCTCTTACTTTGCCATCAAACCTCCGCTTGTTCTGTAAAGCATTCTTCAGACTGTGTTCAGTAGCTAGCCGATAGCTCTCCATTAGATGCTCTTGTCAATTTCTTGATATGCTCAGAGTGGGATAGTTTACTATTTCCCTCTGGGTTCAGTCCAAAAGCTATGTCGACTGGAAGTCTCAGTTGCTGACCAAACAGCAGCTGATAGAGGGAATAGGCTGTAGTATCATTTTTAGTGCAATTACGTGAATGGACAAGGGGCTGCACAAACTCTCTCCACCTTACTTTGTCTCCCTCTTCAAGTGTTCCCAGCATTTCAAGGAGTGTTCTGTTGAATCGGTCCATGGGATTTCCACATGGGTGGTAAGGCGTTTTTCTTGTCTTTTTTATGCCCAAGTAGCGTACACAGGTCTTGGATCAGGGCTGATTCAAAGTCGCGACGTAGGTCGCTGTGCAACCGCTCAGGGAACCCATAATGAATGAGAAAATTATTCCATAAAGCTTTCGCCACTTTTCTTGCCTTTTGATCGGCTGTTGGTAACGCCACTGCATATTTAGTAAAGTGGTCCGTTATGATCAAGATGTTCTTTGTTCCTTTTCCATCTGGCTCCAGTGAAAGATAGTCCATACAGACCAACTCCAAAGGACGGCTGGTCTTTATAATATAATATTCATCAGGGGAGCGCTTCTTTCTGCTCGCACCTTTCTCCGTATATATCTCTCACAAGTCCTGATGTTTTTCACCCGCATCCATGGCCATTTGGGGCCAATAAAACCGTGCACGAACCAAATCTAGTGTTCTATCAGTACCCATGTGTCCAACAGCATCATGGAGGTTCTCTAGTGCTGTTTTCTTGTATCTTGTGGGAAGGAGAAGTTGATGGAAAGGCTCAGCTTGGCTTATGCACTTTTGATATAGGACCTCATTTGAGAAGACCAACTGCTCCATTACTCTCAACATCAGCTGGACCTCTCTGTCTTCCTGACGCCTTACTCTATATGAGAGTCGCTTGTCTGCTTTGACAATATCTATTACTCTACTAATGACCGGATCTTGTCTTTGCTCACATGCCCAATATTCAAGCGACATTTGTGGCAGAGTA
Source organism: Lampris incognitus (assembly GCF_029633865.1). Taxonomy (NCBI): domain Eukaryota; kingdom Metazoa; phylum Chordata; class Actinopteri; order Lampriformes; family Lampridae; genus Lampris; species Lampris incognitus. The sequence goes on from NC_079230.1 coordinate 35,885,460, forward strand.
CATGACCCAAGTACATCAGCTTGGTAGAACCCTACAGGGATGGCAGAGGCCTCAATTGTTAAGCACTTAATTGGTACAGGTAACTGGAAGTCTGGTTCTGTACCTGCCACTGGAATGTGCTGGTGCCTCTGACACACTGCCTTCACTGCCTCGGATGGGAAATCTACTCCTCTGTAATCCTGTAGGAACTGAGCAATGAACCACTGAATACGATTATTCTCATCCTGAGAAGTGAAATCGGGTTGGTATTGGTCATGTGGTTGTGGACGCCTTGAGAGACCATCTTCATCTTGGATCATCTTCCCAGCTCTATACTGGATATTAAAGTCAAACCTGGAAAGGGCAACCAGCCAGCGGTGGCCTGCTGCATCCAGCTTGGCAGATGTCAATACATATGTCAGTGGGTTATTGTCAGTAACAACTGTGAATTTCGCTCTATAGAGATAGTCAAAAAACTTCTCTGTGACCTCCCACTTGAGAGACAGAAATTCAAGCTTATGTGCAGGGTATCTTCCTTCACATCAGTTGAGTCCCCTGCTCACATAGCCTATTACTCTCCATTTGCCTTCCTGCTCTTGATATAGAGCTGCACCAAGGCCATGTGTGCTCGCGTCTGTATGTACAACATAGGGTTTCTTCGGGTCTGCAAACCCAAGAATCGGAGCTGTTGTGACCTTTGGGATGAGAGTCTTGAATGCATCTTCGCAGGCTGATGTCCATTTGTCATTGAAGGGCCTTTTGAAATCTACACTTGAGGGACATTTTGGGCTGCTGTGTGAGGAGGCCGACTTCCTCTTTGGTAGCAGGTACCCAGCTGTTAAATCATTCAGAGGCCTTACGATTTTGGAGTAGTCCTCTATGAATCTCTTGTAATATCTGGCAGATCCCAGAAAAGACTTAAGCTCCTTGATTTAGGCCTGTGCCACGTTGTAAGGGCAGCTATCTTGGCTGGGTCAGTCTCTACAGCATTAGCAGACACGACATGACCGAGATATTTAACATGTTCTGAAGAACTGACATTTCTCAGGTGGAAGCTTTAAACCGAATTCCTTTAATCTCTGGAGAATTCCGAGTAATTGGTCTTCATGTTCTTCAAGTGTAGCTGAGAAAACAATAACATTGTCAAGAAAAACCAGGACTTCACGCAAATTCATTCCACCCACCCACTTCTCCATTACCCTCTGAAAAGTACTGGAGGCATTTGTAACTCGCTGCGGCATTCTATTAAACTCCCAGAACCCCATTGGTGTCATAAAAGCTGTTTTGCATTTGTCTTCCTCTTCCATCTCCACTTGATAATAGCCAGACTTAAGATCCATAATAGAGAACCACTTTGATCCGGTCAAAACTGAAAAGGCTTCTTCAATGTTGGGTAAGGCATATGCGTCTTTGATGGTTTGTCTGTTTAGTTTTCGGTAATCAACGCATAACCTTATGTCACTGTTCTTTTTCTTCACCACAACAATTGGAGAGGCAAAGGGGCTTTCTGATTTACGTATGATGTTGGCCTCTTGAAGCTCCTTTAGATGAAGTGTGACAGCCTCATAGTCAGAAGGATGGATTGGTCTGGGCCTCTGTTTAAATGAAGATGGGTCTGACAGTCGTATTCAGTGTTTAGGTTCAGTGGTATGACCAAAGTAGAGATCATTTAATGCAAAAACCTCTGAGACTGACTTTAATTTCCTGGTGATTCTTTCCTTCCACTCCTCAGACAAGGGAGTCTCAGCAAAGTCAAAAGTGAGCTTACCAGAATCAGATACATGCATGGAGTAGCACGCTGCAAAAGATGGGGTAAGGTGGGGTGGTTCACTCGACGTGACTTTGGCATCATGAGTTGGCAGGGATGACACAGCCTTATGAAAAGAAAGCTTAGCAATGTTGTGGCCTTTGGATACTTTGATGTCATGTGCAGTCTCATTTTTGACCAAAACAGGCACCTTGAAGGATGGAAATGGGGGACTTATCATAACGTAGCTTAAAAAAAAAGACCAGCAGGTAGGTTTACTTGAGGAGGCTCCACTAAGAGGGTCATATCGGCTGCTACCGGGATATTCCTTGCATATCCATTTAAAGCCAATCTTTCCCCTGCAGGAATGACGACACTCTTTTTGCTCTGCAGCTTGACAGTCCCAACTCTGCCATTTTGTTGGTTTATTTTGTGCCTGTGATGCAAATGTTTCACAAGTGGAGAACAATATTGCTCTTGGCCATGTGTCTTACACACTCATCCTGGATAAGTGCACACTTTTCGTACAGGGGGTCCAGTGTGTTGGGGCCTATCAACAGGGGGACATCCATGTTTGTTGTATGGTCGGGCACAACAAGCGCAAGAGTGTACATCTTTACAGGTTTTCCCATGATGTCCTCTGGAAAATCAATATGGGCTTGGTTATAACCCAAATAGGGTACTTCCTGACCACCAGCACCCTCTATGTCTAAAAGGTCTTGAATGGGGAAAATGGGCTGATGTGAAAGGTGACTCTCATGGAAAGGCTTTGAAATAGTCACAACCTGGGAACCTGAATCTAGAAGGCTATAACACTGAACTCCCTCAATGATGACAGTTGATGTACATTTTGGCCCTATCAACCCTCAGAGCTCCATCAAATGACTGAGCTGAAGAATGAGTTTTACAGATGACTGGTTTGGTTTCTTGGCTTTGCGTGGGAGATTTCAGTTTACTTCCGGGTGCAGTTAGTCCCTCCACTGTGACCCTGTCCAGTTTAAATGTCCATGTTTGGTTTGCCATTCATCTCGTCTTGCTTTCAGTTCCTTATATTTCTGATCCATCAAAAGTTTATTTGGAGGATTTTCACACTGCCTTGCTAGATGGCCATCATTACCACATTTGAAACAAAACCAAGCCTTTGGCCTGGGCTTTGGTGCTGTTTGTTGGGCTTGAATTTTGGCTACCTTAGCTGAAGGGGTTTCTTGGGAAGGATTTGTTTTGTTAGCATGTTTCTGCCTCCTTTGCTCTCTCTTTTTGGCGAGTTGCATTTTTAGTTCAGCAACCTGCTTCCGTAAATCCTCGGTCTCTGTAATGTATGTTTGGAGCTCATTTGTGCTTGCATTGTAAGAGAAAGGCGCTTCATGCACGAGTTGCATATTCACAGAAGATTTGGGCCTTGTGCTCCCTAAATGACGCTGCATGCGATCTTGCTTTGCAGCCCTCCTGTCTTCCTCTTTCCTCAACTGTAGTAAGAAGTCAGACAAATCGGCAGGCGTTTCTGATTTAAGCCCTAACTGCAGTTCCAGGATGAGAGACTGATCCCAGCATCCATGCCGAAACTGTCGCAATAACTGCTTATTGGCATCTGCTTTTGCAACGCCACCCCTCTTTATAGCTGTAGCGAGCAGCACCTGCAATCGCTGCAGGTATTCTGAGGCTTTCTCTTCCATATTTTGATGAGTACTAAGGAACCTTGCAAAGATCTCTTCTCCATCCTCAACTAAACCATATACTGAATCAAGAAGTTTAACACAATCACGAGGAGCTGCATGTGGGCCTAGCTGCCTGATTAAATCAGACGCTGGTGGAAGTAGGCTTTCTAGGATTTTACGCCACTGCATGTCGACAGGGGTTTTGTCCTGGATCATAAGCTCCACATGGAGAGACCATGTCTGAAAGTCTGCTTCATTTGGAGGCTTAGGAAGTTTGCCTGAAAAAGGACGAAGCCATTTGGATCTCTGACTTGATGTGCTAGAGTTGTCGTTTGTAATGACATGTTCTACAATTATCTTCTGGACCTCAGGTGAATTGAAAATGTCATTGTCTGAGGCTCCTCCATTTACTAGAGCTGACTGTGTTACTGTTGTCTGTTTTGTTTTTTGTTTTTTTTTGTTTTTGCTTTAGTGGTGAATTTAGGGGAAGCATGCTGAGTTTGATCAATCTTGGTGCATGGTTTACGGACTAAAAGTCATACTATCATCAGAATCTGGTTCACTGTCAGAGTTTGAGCTGTCACTCGAGTTTAAGAGGGCTGCTCGCACTATGGATGGGGATTTCTTAAGAATAGGAGCCACTTTATAAGCCCTATCCACACGCCACATAATGTTAGGGTCTCTAGCACTAGGAAGGTACTGTGGAAGGTCAGGTGCCAGGTTGTGACTTATTCCTCAGATTCGAACTCCACTAGAGGTTTAACACCATTCTCTTGTCCTGTCTGTCTCACCCTAAGGACTTTGTTCACCCTCCCAAAAGTTGAACAGAGTTCAGTTATCTGTTCATCAGTATCAGCCGTGGTAATGCTCTCAACATACACAGACTTCTTCAAATATATATACCTTAGACTTGTTCAGTTTCCATGGCTGCATAGAATTTCACACAATTTACAAAAGTAAACTAAAAGTTTTGACCAAAAAAACTTAGTGTGAATAAACAGGTTCAACTGGCAATATATATATAAAAAAATACCTGTCTCAATTCCCCCCCACCCACCCACCTACTCCTCCTGGCTGGCTCGCCAAACTTGTGTAAGGGGGCACTTGATAGATATACTATAAAATGCAAGTGCTCATTTAAGGTACTTTTCAAAGGGGAGTAGAGGAATGAAAACACCAAAATACCTATTACGTTTCACTCAAACAGCCGGCATTTATTTTACTGTAACATTAATCATATTATGAGCCTGTTTTCTCTTTTTTAGTCGTTGAAACAACAAGCGTTGAGGAAAAAATAGAAATGAAAAAGCCTTTCAGAGATCTGATGAAATAGCCCCCCAAAAAACAAAAGTAAACAATGTTCATCTACCCAGGTAGTATGTTTTTGTATTAAGTGTGGTGAGATCTCAGCGCTTATCTGCCCGATGAAATGAACACATGTGGAGTAGAACACTTCCGGTTGCTAGCGAGATGTTCCTCTTCATGCCCTCTGCTCGTCTGCCGCACGCCCGTTGGCGATTTGTCCAATGGACTGTCCCAAATCATCTCAAGAAAAAAACCAACCTGCCTAGCAGTGCAACACTCAATGACTTATCAACTAAACACGGCCAGATCTGACACTAATATCACTCAAAAATCCATATCCATGAACACATAGCAGCTTGTAGAGGAGCTCAATGAGGAGTCGTGACAACTTTCTCTTTCGGCTACACAACGTGCACCATTTATTCCTGCACCATAACAACAACAAAAACCCGCGCAGCGGAAGTGTATCACTGTAAACACGAACCGAGAAAACAGCAGCTGTAAACAAACGTTCCTACTAGCTCAATAAGGGGAATTATGTATCCCTACAACCACTACACACGTCCCCCCAGAATTCGCCTTAATACGAAAAGTCAGTGTGGCGAGGGGAGCGGATCTCTCTGCCCCAACGGCTCCGCTGAACTGGAGCTGGGGGCTGGTTAAGCGCAGGCAAAGCAGCAGAGTCCTCACAGCTGGACCGGGGAAAGGGAGGGGCTGGGGAAGCAGGGCCGGGGGGCGCCCCCGCCATGGGGGCAGGGCCAGACCAACAGGGCGGTCTAAGTCCAGGTGAACAGGTTTGAGGCGGTCCACAGAAACCCGCTCCAGCCTGCTGCCAACCTCCACCACATAGTGCTTATCTCCTGTGTCCCGTACCTGAAATGGGCCGTCGTAGGGTGGCTGCAGGGGACCGCGGTGCGCGTCGTGACGGATGAAAACATACTCCGCCAACCGCAGCTCCGTAAGGACATAGGACTGAGAGCCGCCATGCTGAGAAATGGGGACCGGTGCAAACGCCCTGGCTTCCTCCTGCAGCGCAGTCCTTTGGCAGCTGGCGGACCAGGGAGCTGTGGCGGTGGGAAGGAAATCCCCCGGGACCTGAAGTGGCTGTCCGTAGACCAGTTCGGCGGATGAGGACTGGAGGTCCTCCTTGGGGGCCGTCCTGAGCCCAAGCATGACCCAAGGCAGTTTGTCGACCCAGCGGTCGTCCTTGAGGGTAGACCGCAATGCGGTCTTCATCGAGCGATGGAACCTCTCGACCGATCCATTAGCTTGAGGGTGATACGCTGTGGTGCGATGGAGCCTTACCCCTAAACCCGCGGCGAACTCCTCCCAGAGCGCTGACGTGAATTGCGGCCCTCTGTCGGAGGAGAGGTCAGATGGGGTGCCAAAGCGAGCGACCCAGGTTCCGATGAACGCTCGGACAACCTCAGGCGCTGTCTTGGACGAAAGCGGGACGGCCTCTGGCCATCGCGTGGTGCTGTCGACCATGGTGAGCAGGTATGTGAAACCACGGGAGGGGGGTAGGGGGCCTACCAGGTCCACATTCACGTGGTCGAACCTCCTCACAGGTACCGTGAAAGGTATCAGGGGCGCTTTGACGTGCCGGAGCACCTTGGAGCGTTAGCACTCCACACAGGTGTCAGCCCAGTCCCTCACATCCTTTTTGAGTCCATGCCAGACAAACTTTGCCGCCACCAACCTCTGTGAAGGCTTTTTGCCAGGGTGAGACAGCCCATGGATTGGGTCGAAGACCCGCCGCCTCCAAGCAGTCGGAACGACAGGGCGGGGCTGACCCGTAGAGACATCGCGCAGGAGCGTGGCGCCGGTTTCGTCGAAAGCCACATCCTCCAACTGCAGCCCTGTGACGGCGGTCCTGCATGCCTGCACTCCTGGGTCGGCGGCCTGTTCAGCCACCATCTGGCTGTAGTCGAGTACCAAATGGGTGGCCCCAGCGATGGCCCGGGAGAGACAGTCGGCGACCGGGTTGGACTTCCTAGCGACATGCCTCATGTCGGTGGTAAACTCTTGAGATGTAGGCCAACTGTCGCTGCTGGCGGGCTAACCACGGCTCTGCCACCTTGGCCATCGCGAACATCAGCGGTTTGTGATCGACGAAAGCCGTGAACTGACGGCCCTCCAGTAGGAAACGAAAGTGCCTAACAGCGAGGAAAAGGCCAAGCAGCTCACGATCAAAGGTGCTGTATTTGCACTCTCTCAGGTTCAACTGCCGGCTGAAGAAGGCAAGCGGCTGCCACGCGCCGCTCACCCACTGCTCGTAAACCGCGCCGACAGCGTAGTCCGGAGCATCCGTCGTGATGGTGATGGGCGCTCCAGACACAGGGTGTGCCAGCATCACCGCGTCAGCCAGGGCGGCCTTCACATCCTTAAAAGCCTTGTCCCTCTCTGCAGACCAGTCCACGGCGTGTTTGGGGGCTGTACCCTTCAGAGCCTCATATAGGGGGCGGAAGAGATCGGCAGCCCGGGGGATGAACAGGTGGTAGAAGGACACCATGCCAATGAACTCCCGGAGGGACTGGGCCGTGTGTGAGCGTGGAAAGTCTGCGACGGCCTCCACCTTAGCTGGAAGGGGGGCCGCCCCGTCCTTGGTGACCCGGTGGCCCAGGAAGTCGATGGTGCTCAGACCAAACTGGCATTTGGCCGGGTTAACTATCAACCCGTGCAGGCTGAGTCTCTCAAAAAGGGCTCTGAGGTGAGACAAGTGCTCGGACACGGAGGCGCTAGCGACCAGGAGGTCCTCCAGGTACACAAAGAGGAAAGGCAGGTCCCGCAACACTGAGTCCATGAGGCGTTGGAAGGACTGTGCGGCGTTCTTGAGCCCAAACGGCATGCGCAGGAACTCGAACAGTCCAAACGGAGTTGTCACAGCCGTTCGGGGGACATCAGCGGAATGGACGGGCACCTGGTGGTATCCACGGACGAGGTCCACCTTGGAAAAGATCACTTTCCCAGCCAGGTGAGCGGAGAAATCTTGGATGTGAGGGACCGGGTAGCGGTCCGGTGTTGTTGCATCATTGAGCTGACGGTAGTCACCACATGGACGCCACCCACCGCCAGGCTTAGGCACTATGTGGGGGGGTGAAGCCCACAGGTTGCTGGAGCGGCAGATGATGCCGAGGCGCACCATGTTCTCAAACTCCGCCTTGGCGACAGAGAGCTTGGTCGGGTCGAGGCGCCGAACTCGGGCGTGCGCCGTTGGGCCAGTGGTGACGATGTGGTGCTCAACCCCATGTTTGCTCGTAGATGACGAGAATGCAGGCTGACTGAGGTCAGGGAACTCAGAGAGAAGATGGAGAAACACGTCCTCGTTGGAGAGCATGCTGGACAGCCTGACGGAGCCTGTATCGCTGAGTGTACACGCGTGTGAAGCGAAGGTGACGGCGTCAATCAGGCGTCGACTCCTGACGTCCACCAGCAGCCCATGAGCACAAAGGAAATCTGCACCGAGGAGGGGAAATGCCACGTCGGCGGTGACAAAATCCCAGCTGAACCGCTGTCCGTTGAAACACATGCCAATGTGCCGCGTGCCGTACGTACGGATAGAGCTGCCGTTAGCAGCTTCCATGGGAGGGCCGTGAGCACCCGACAGGGCGTCCACACTCGATGCAGGTACGACACTCCTCTGCGCCCCAGTGTCGCATAGGAAACGCCGCCCTGAGGTGGAGTCTTGCAGGAAAAGTAGCCTGTTGTCCTCCACGCCGACGCCCATGGCCACTAGTGAGCGCCGGCCTTGGCGTTCTCCGACGAGCTGAAATTGCACGGGGAGTTGCACTTTTTCGCCTTGGCCCCGAACTTTGCATGGTAAAAGCACAGGCCAGGCTCGTGTTGCCGCGGCGACCACCATGGAGTCACTAGGTGGTGGCGTGTAGGGGTGGGCAGGGGTGAGCGTGGACGCTTCAACAGGTGATCTTTGAGCCACTTGTATTTGTCTGCCGCCGGAGAATTTGTAAGGAGACTCACCACTCTAGTTGCAGTCGAACACCCGAGCGCCGATACCACGTAGTAGTATTTAGTAGCATCATCCGTTATTTTGCGGATAGCAAACTGCGCTTCTGCCTGGGCGAACCATGTCGTTGCCGATGACTCCCAGAACTCTGGCAATTTGAGAGAAACCGCGTTGATTTCGTCAACCATGTTCATTTGAAAGATTGTCTCTGATAACTACCAAGAGACAAACGTCAGGGTCACCAGTGTATAGGAGCTCATGCAGGAGTCGTGACAACTTTCTCTGTCGGCTACACAACGTGCACCATTTATTCCTTTACCATAACAACCATACCAAAAACCCGCGCAGCGGAAGTGTTTCATTGTAAAAACGTATTTCGGTGTGGTTTTGATGTGTGATGCCGTTTTCCTCGCCGTAGTCTAAATTCTTCAGATCTGAACTGAGGTCCATTGTCAGACTTGATTGTGACTGGCAGTCCATGTCGACTGAATATTGACTCCAGACTGTCTATGACCCTCTCTGATGTGGTGGTGTTCATGACGTCATATTCGTAATACTGGCTGAAATAGTCTACTACCACTAAAATTGAGTGGTTAGACGGGAGAGGCCCCAGTAGGTTAACGGCGACATCCCGCCAGCGTCCATCAGGTAGTGGTGTGGGTCTCAGCGGTTTGGGTGGGTCAGGTCTAGCCACTATCTGACATCTGTGGCAGGCTTTACAGTGTCTCTCTGCAGCCGTATCCATGCCAGGCCACCACACTTTTGCCCTGAGATGCTGCTTTGTTCCCACGATACCCAGATGTCCTTCATGGGCTAGTGCAAGTGCCCGCGTCCGCAAGCCCTGTGGCAACACTATGCGTGTGCCTCTCAGAAGAAGATATCCCACTGTGCATAGCTCACTTGCAATGACCGCATACGGTTTGCACTTTTCAAAGTGTCCAGTCGCTATGGCTTTGCGTACCTCATGAAGCTCTGGGTCAGCGGCATATGCTTCCTCCACTTCGCGGGTAGTGAGTGCTCTCGGCGTTGTGTTCACCGTCACAAACCTCACATACTCATCAGCTCCATGCTCATGCTTGGCCTGTTTCATATCCAGGCAAAGTCGGACATAATTTCCGGGTTTTGGGACAATCGCGACAGGATTCACCCACGGGGTGGGCCCATTCACTGGTTCAATAATGTCCAAATCCTCCAATTCCTTTATTCTGGACTCTACTGCCCCCCGGAGGTTAAATGGAATTCGCCTGAGTGGCTGGGCTACTGGTTTGACCTCTGGGTTAATGTGTAGACTGACCTGTCTCGTTTTCTTTTTCCCAACTCCACTGAATACTTCAGGGTACTGCTGCTGGAGTGTTTGCTTCATCTCTGTGACGGCAGCAATGTCGGCACCTATTCTCAGGACGCCCAGTCGCATCGCTGTTTCTTTCCCCAGCAGTGGTTCACCTTTTCCCCTGATTACAATGAATTCTGCACATTCAGTTTTGTTACCTATTGACACATCACATGTAAATGCACCCTTGACAGTTAATGGCTCACTGGAACAATATGAGTACAATTTCCTGTCTGTCTTAGGGACATAGGAATGACACTTAATGCGTTCTGCTTTCAGTTTCCCCCCCACACATTTTCTCCCATCACATTGCTTGTTGCGCCAGAGTCAATGAGCATTTTCATACCCCCCCCCCCACACAGAAGCTCACTCTCTCTGACATGTGATTGTCATTAATGGCAAATGCAAAGTCCTCCTGTTCGTCAACATTGTTCACATTTTGTTTCACTTTCTCTTTCTCGCCTTTAGTGCGGCATACCTTTGCAAAGTGATTCTTACCCTGACACTTGTGGCATGACTGGCCGCGTGCGGGACATTTTGGATCTCGGCCAATGTGATCAGAATTTCCACATCTATAGCACTTTCCGTCATTTTTTATTGTCTCTGTTCGGTTTACCTTTTGTTCCGTGCTTTCCCGTTTTTCCTTTATGGTCAACTCTGTGTACAGTCTCTGGGGTAGCTCCGGTCGATGTGCACGACATGTTAGCCATTTGCTTCTCGATGCTCTCACAACGAGCAGCTATGTCCTGCTAGCGTCAGCCCACGACCCTCTTCCAACTGCTTCCTGCGCACATACTTCGATGTTCCCTTACTTAGAATTGCATCCCTTATTTGGTTATCAGAATTTCCCCCATATCCACAGTCTCTAACAGCCTGTCTCAGGCGTGTAGCAAATTGCTGCACTGTCTCACCTGGGTTCTGGTGCATTTTTTTAAATGCGTGCCTTGCTAGCACTGTGTTGACTTGGGGCACGAAGTCTGCATTCAAAGCCTCGACTGCCTTCTTGTAGTCCGTTGCATCACCAGTGTCCGGTAAAGTTGAAGAAACGTCCCGAACGTCTGGTCCAGCTAGATGTAGTAATAGTGCACGTCTCCTTTGTTTTGTAGCTTCAGGTGAATCGTCAGCCAATATGAGCCCTTTTCCATCAGCATAAAGCTCGAACGATGTTAGCCACCGCTTCCATCTGGCACTTAACGTGGCTGGCTCTGTGTAGCATGCGAAATTCTGAATCCCGGATTTCTCCATACTAACTAGCTAAACTTGACTCTTTTAACTACCAAATGCATGTTAATCCTCGTCGCCAATGTTGTATCTCTACTTTACTACTGAATTAAGCAGCTTATACAGAATTTAATATCAATAATTTGGACGACACATCGAATTTGCGGTCTCTTGCTGGGCGCGCTTTATTAGAGAACGAACTGGCACGAGCGTACCCACAATGCCCTTTTCCACCCTGAAGGGCGTGGTAACCATAGACATGACAGTTGGAACATCTCATCTACTTGTGAAACAAATCCATTATGCTGTTTGCTGGCAACACACATGGTGAACACTTAGTAAGACACTCACCGGAGAAAAGAATAAAATTCTCGAAAATCCCCGTCAGAATTTCAACCCCGTTCTGTCTGTTATCTGCTTAGAGGTGGGTTCTGTGGAGAAAACCCTCTCACTATTTCTTTAATTCCGTTTTTTTCTTTGAGCTCACGTTTCAACTTCAAGTGACTACTCTGCTGTTTTCGACTTCGCTCTTTCTCTCTCTCTGAGAAACGTTGCAGTAGGTTACTCTAGCTGTGGCACAACTACTCCCCTCTGCTGGGCTAAAATAATATGCAGGTGAAATATATTAAAATATACCTAGAAATGAGACATTAGACTGTAAATAACATAACCCTGCTTGTGGGTTATTTTTGAGTGGGTTACATAGTTGTTTTTTTTCCAAACTGATGTGAATTCCTCAAAAGGATGCCAGTAGGTGTCATAGCAACGTTTCCTTTTTATACTTTTCCTCCTTTTCTTTCAAAAGTTGTTTTATCCTGTGCAGTTCTGTATCGAACACAGGCATGCATATAGACTAAAGCTGTTTCACTACATACTGTTTTCAAGAGATATTGTACATGATGTACTTAAAAGTCAGGGGCATCAATAATGTTGACTGGAACTGTGCCTCTTAGTAACATAAAACTTAGTTTTCCACACCAAGACACTGGGAGAACATCTGTACACGTGTGCTGAGGTCAAACCCAAGATGCTGCAGTCAGGCTCCAGTGCTAAGTATGTAGTATACAGTATATAGCCCCTTCAGAAGTGAAAGATGTTGTCATGGTCAGTTGCTTTTGAGTGTGTATTTCTGTGGTCTCCTTTCTTTAGAGTCTGCCCAATGAGAGCTGGACCATCAGTAAGATCAACAGCAGCTATGAGGTGTGTGACACCTATCCTTCTCTCTTGGTCATCCCCACCAACATGAAGGATGAGGATGTCAAACGCGTGGCGGTTTTCAGAGCTAAGCATCGCTTACCAGTGAGTGCAGTATCTCCTTCTGTAATGTGTGTCATCCTAAGAGGAAGCAGAGGTAAGAGTAGCTGAATTTAGTTACAAAGGGTTGCAGAGCCACAAGTCTCAGTGATTATTTTCCAGTTGTACCAGAGATTCGTTTTGTGTCAGAAGGCACTACATGTTGGTCTGAACATTACATTATGAAGGTTTCATTTCCCGTAGGTAGGAGAATTTGAAAAAAATAAACAAGCAAGTAATATAATTGGATCATGACTTTGACAAGTTTTCCATGTCATTGTGAAAGACAGTGTAGTGCAGGTCTTCATGAGATGGCGGGGATGCCTCACACAGCAGGTGAATGTGAAGAAGTATCTGACAGTAGAAAACCAGTATTACTAACACTTCCGAGGGCTGGATTAAGAACCTCTGCTTCAGCAAGATCCCTTGTGCTCGTGGTTTCTTACAACATAACAGTCTTCCTCCTCTGTCCTCAAGGTCCTGTCCTGGATCCACCCAGACACTCATGCCACCATAGTGCGAAGCAGCCAGCCGTTAGTTGGGCCATCGGACCGTCGATGTAGAGAGGATGAGCGCTTCCTCCAGATGATCATGGATGCCAATGCTCAGTCCCACAAGTTGACCATTTTTGATGCCCGGCAAGGCAGTGTGGCGGACAGCAACAAGGTATTAGGCATCTGTCGTCTTGGGGGTGTCTAAGGTAGTGGGGATTTCAAGGGTTTGATAAGTGATTGGTAACACCACCTTTTCACATGTGAACCACCTTCAACCCATGTGATTTGTGTGTGTGGTTGTGGGGTATATTTGCTTCTCTGATCCGTCTGAACTATGAATTCAGTGCATTCTTTTTTTAACAGGTTTTTTATTCAACACAACACAAAGACCCTACAACTTGAAGGAGATACGTATACAATTACACTTGTTTTAACAATACTTTACATAGTACATACACATGTGTAGCACATGCTTACACTTGAGAAAGAAAAGAAAAAAACAAGAAACAAGTGCAATAGGACTAAAAATACAAATAAAGATGAATACAATGAAAAAAAAAGAGGTGACTGAAGTTGTGGCATCGCCTGTATTAATGGTGACCATCTTTCATCAACCCTGTGTTTCAATTGGAGTCTTGCTGTGGTTTCTCTTTGATGAAGACTTGTTGATGAAGACTTTTTACTCTGTCTCTCCAGTGTGTTTTAGCTGGAGTCTTGCTGTGGTTTCTCCATGATGAAGACTTTTTACCCTGTCTCTCCAGTGTGTTTCAGCTGGAATCTTGCTTGCTGTGTTGGACCATGTTGCTAACTATAGCATTGGGCAGACAGACAGTTTTCAAAACTTTGCTTTCGACATCTCTTATTATATGGTCACCTAATAGCAGAGCCGTCTTTGGCTTGATGTCTTGTCTAGCTTGGTTAACTTCTTTTTTGAATGTCTGGTTTGTGTTCTGTGTGATGCTGTCTTTTGTAATGATGTGACGTTGGCTTTAGCAGCGACTGATCTGTTGTTTACCTCTGGGAGCCGCCGAGAGGCACTCCTCAAGGGCTTAGCTGTATTATGGGCCGTGGCTGTACAAGTCTTGCCGTTACCTTCTCAGCTAGCCGTGCTAATGCTAGCTGTGGCATTACCATTGTGCTTACTGACAGGCAGCTCATCCAAAATAATATCTCTGTCCCCCAGCCGAATCTCTGGTGAAACATTAGTGGAAATGTGCTTGTGTGTCTGACTAGTTGCACGTCCATTCTCTGTGACAATGAAACTGTGCCCGGTGATGTACAGCTTGAAGCAATTGTACTCTGTGGACAATGAAACTGTGCCCGGTGATGTACAGCTTGAAGTAATTATACTCAATTTCTCTGCAGTGTTGAAAAGTAAGCACAGGGGGGCGGTACTGCTGGAATTTATCAGGGCCTGGACCAGCATCGGTTTCCCAATCTCTTTGCAAATGCACAGATGTGGATATCTATGTTTGGAAGCAACTACATATGCAAACAAGTGTTTTCCTTAATGAAACCGAACAAGTCTCCCCTGTGAACAACACTGACAGATGAAAACTTGTAGGCAGTGCTCAGCTCAGAGTCGCGACCACCTCATTGGAGCCAGATATTAACCAGTTGGTGTCAGAGAAGCACTGTAATATCTCACACTGACCAAGACCTCAGTGGAAGTACAAGTGTATCTCAAAAAATTAGAATATTGTGGAAAAGTTCATTATTTTCCATAATTTAATTCAAAAAGTGAAACTTTCATATATTCTAGATTTATTACATAAAGTGAAATATGTCAAGCCTTTTTTGTTTTAATCTTGATGATTATGGCTTACAGCTCATGAAAATCAAAAATCCAGTATCTCAAAATATTAGAATATTACATAAGACCAATCAAAAAAAGGATTTATAATACAGAAATGTCGACCTTCTGAAAAGTATGTTCATTTATGCACTCAATACTTGGTCGGGGCTCCTTTTGCATGAATTACTGCATCCATGGCATGGAGGCAATCAGCCTGTGGTACTGCGGAGGTGTATGGAAGCCCATGTTGCTTTGATAGCGGCCTTCAGCTCGTCTGCATTGTTGAGTCTGGTGTCTCTCATCTTCCTCTAGACAATACCCCATAAGCCACAGAAGGTCATTGCTGAAAGGGCTGGTTGTTCGCCGAGTGCTGTATCAAAGCATATCCATGGAAAGTTGACTGGAAGGGAAAAGTGTGGTAGGAAAAGGTGCACAAGCAACAGGGATGACAGCAGCCTTGAGAGGACTGTCAAACAAGGCCGATTCAATAACTTGGGGGAGCTTCACAAGGAGTGGTCTGAGGCTGGAGTCAGTGCGTCACGAGCCACCATGTACAGATGTGCCCAGGAACTGGGCTACAAGTGTCGCATTCCTAGTGACAAGCCACTCCTGAACCAGAGACAACGTCAGAAGCATCTTACCTGGGCAAGGAGGAAAATAACTGGAGTGTTGGTCAGTGGTCCAAAGTCCTCTTTTCAGGTGAAAGTAAACGTTGTATTTCATTTGGAAATCAAGGTCCCAGAATCTGGAGGAAGAGTGGAGAAGCACAGAATCCAAGTTGCTTGAAGTCCAGTGTGAAGTTTCCACAGTCAGTGATGATTTGGGGTGCCATGTCATCTGCTGGTGTTGGTCCACTGTGTTTCATCAAGCCCAGAGTCAACGCAGCCATCTACCAGGAGATTTTAGAGCACTTCATGCTTCTGTCTGCTGACAAGCTTTATGGAGATGCTGATTTCATTTTCCAGCACGACTTGGCACCTGCCCACAATGCCAAAACTACCATGGCATTACTGTGCTTGATTGGCCAGCCAACTCGCCTGACCTGAACCATTGTCAAGAGGAAGATGAGAGACACCAGACCCAACAATGCAGATGAGCTGAAGGCTGCTATCAAATCAACCTGGGCTTCCATAACACCTTAGCAGTGCCACAGGCTGATTGCCTCCAGTAATTCGTGCCAATGGATTCCCGACCAAGTATTGAATGCATAAATGAACATACTTTTCAGAAGGTCGACATTTCTGTATTATAAATCCTTTTTTTGATTGGTCTTAGGTAATATTCTAATATTTTGAGATACTGGATTTTTGATTTTCATGAGCTGTAAGCCGTAATCATCAAGATTAAAACAAAAAAGGCTTGACACATTTCACTTTGTGTAATGAATCTAGAATATATGGAAGTTTCACTATTTGAATTCAATAACGGAAAATAATGAACTTTTCCACAATATTCTAATTTTTTAAGATGCACCTGTATACAAAACTGATTTGGGTAAGTCTGGTGAAAAATCATGTTACAAGGTATGGACGCTGAACTTTTATGACCCTTGGTTGGAGGTGACTTGGTGAAAGTTGCTGTTGTTAAAAATAAGTTGTGCATCCCTGGTATAGTTAGCAAGACAAGGAGAGGTAAAGTTACACAGTCATTTTTTCAATGTATTATTTGATGAGTGTTTCAATAATTGTTGATGCTTGCTCTATGTTTATATGGTGGTAAAAGTGCAGTGAGACTCAATATTGTTGAGTATAGTGTAGGCCAACCAAATTGGCATAAAGAAGAAACTGAGGGGTGACTACAGAGATAAAACCCCCTACTCTCTTGATTTTAGGATTACTTTATTGCAAGTTAAAGACGTGTAATAGCAAGTTTGAAACTGTTTTCAGTTGTCTTCAAAGGCTAGAATTGACTTACTAACGCATAACATTTAATGAATTAATGTGATTCCAGTACCTCCATAAATGTTCTACAATTGTCTATAATTATCTAAATTTGATACATATAGCACATAGTAATGACTTAAAAATAAAAGCAGCTGTCTTCAAAGTGCTGATAAATGTTTGCAATGACTTAAATTAATTATGCTGACAACATGAAGTTTGCCAACTTTTCTGAAATCAGTGTTTGGTATCAAATTTGATTGATAATGAATTAAAATGACTGTAAAATTACCAAATATAATGGCAACTGTAGCTGCACTGAGTTTTAGGTTTCAAACCGTGTAATCTGCGCTGTTCTCTGATGTTATAAGAAATATGTAACTTTGACGTAATGATATATCCTGTTCAAAAATCTTTGTCATGTTTTTTCCTCACCTTCCTCGCTGATCTGCATTACTCTCTCATCAAGCAACCCAATCAGGAATTGGATTCCTTCACTCTTACTCCATGAAAAAAAGCCCTTTTTCTGGATTTCTCCTATTCCATATTCCATAATTTGGTTTATATTCACCTCCTACAGATCTTCAGTTGACTTTCTCTGTTTGTGTGTTCTTCTTTATGTTGTTCTAACCATTTTCAGTTACTTTTCTTTTCCTTTGTGGGCTTTGTTCAATATTATTATATTATTATATTACTTCTATTATTCTACTTACTCCAACCCTGCCATTCACTGTGCTGTGTTCCTTCCTCTCTGCCATTCATTCTCTCTGTCAGGCAAAAGATGGGGGGTATGAGAGCGAAAGCTACTATCACAACATGGAACTAATCTTTCTGGAGATTCCCAACATCCATGTAATGAGGGAGTCACTAAGGAAACTCAAGGAAGTGGTCTACCCCACCACAGATGAGGCCCACTGGCATTCCACCATCGACCAAACACACTGGCTGGAGTACATCCGGGTAAGGAGAATAGGCACACTGATGCAAGTTACACATTTGATATTCAGTGACAGAATCGCTGCACTCTGCGAGAGCAAACTCTCTCTCCTCTATCCTGATACTCCTGGACCTGTCAGCTGCGTTCGACACCGTGAACCACCAGATCCTCCTCTCTACCCTCGAGGGGCTGGGTGTCACAGGCTTTGCACTCTCAATGCTTGCATCCTACCTGACGGGTCACTCCTACCAAGTGACATGGAGGGAATCTGTGTCAGAGCCTCACAGACTGACCACAGGCGTTCCACAGGGTTCGGTTCTGGGACCTCTCCTTTTCTCCCTGTACACGACATCCCTGGGGTGTGTTATTCGTTCGCATGACTTCTCTTACCATTGTTATGCCGATGACACCCAGCTGATCTTGTCCTTTCCTCCCTCTGATACACAAGTAGAGACACGCATTGCTGCGTGCCTGACTGAAATCTCGGAGTGGATGGCAACACACCACCTGAAGCTCAATCTGGACAAGACATAGCTGATGTTCCTCCCGGCGAAAGGTTGCCCGCACCAAGACCTGGCCATCACCATTGACAACACCGTGGTGACGCCAACTCGGACTGTGAGGAATCTGGGTGTGATCCTGGACGACCAACTGTCGTTTGCTGCAAACGTTGCATCGGTTGCTCGCTCCTGCAGATTTCTCCTCTATAACATCAGGAGGATTCGTCCATTCCTCACCGACGAGATGGCACAAGTGCTCATCCAGGCTCTGGTCATCTCCCGGCTGGACTATGGCAACTCGCTCCTTGTTGGCGCCCCAGCGTCAACCATCAGACCTCTAGAGCTTGTTCAGAAAGCTGCAGCTCGTCTGGTGTTCAACCACCCTGAGTTCTCCCACACAACTGCCCTTCTCATGTCCCTACACTGGCTCCCAGTAGCTGCTCGCATCCAGTTTAAGACTGGTGCTAGCCTACAGGGCAGTGAAAGGAACAGCTCCTTCCTATCTCCAGGCCATGGTCAAACCCTACACCCCGCCCGACCACTTCGCTCTGCTGCCTCGGGACGCCTGGTTACCCCGTCGCTCAGAGGCCCCTGCTGCGATTGACCCGGTCACAGCTCTTTTCTGTCCTGGCCCCACAGTGGTGGAATGAACTCCCCACTGATGTCAGGACAGCAGAGTCGCTGCCCATTTTTCAGCGCAGGTTGAAAACTCACCTCTTCAAGAACTACTACCCTGTTACTTGTTCTTAGCACTTATTGTATTCACTCATAAAAAAAAACTCTCTTGCACTTTTACTTTAGCACTGGTTTTGCTCTTAGGTGCTTGTTAAAATGCATTTATGACCTCTGATGACTAGTAGTTCTCCTGATTTCCAACGTTAAATTCACTTATTGTAAGTTGCTTTGGATAAAAGCGTCAGCTAAATGACTGTAATGTAATATTCCTGAAATGTTTCGTTGCAGGAAGGATATGAGGTAAGTAGGTTTTCAGTTGTTTGAAAATTAGCACTGACCCTGCCTCTCGTACTTTGCAGTGTTCCACAATTTAGGAGCATAGTTAAAAGCTGCACCCCCAATTTCTTTTTTGGCAACCTTGGGAATGTTTAGAAGGACAAGCTATAGACATCAGGACCCAAGAAGAAAATTAAACAACAGGCAGTCTGCCATAGAAGAAGGTGCTAAGCCATTAAGAGCTCTGTGTACAATAACCTTAAAATTAAATCAAGAATCTCGGAGCCAGTGTTAGTTACTTTATTTTATTTTTATTATTTTTGCAACAAAGTGATAAAAATAAAATTGTGAAACAATACAAAACATGGTATTGGAAGACAGGACAAAAGATGTAACAAAATAATCAGAAATAATCATGATGGAACAAAACAGAACAAAACAGAACAAGAGAAGACAAACCAGCTAAACAAACAACAGAAATGAATAAAGAAATAAAAAAGAAGAAGGCAAGTACAACACGCTGGTGTTTAAGGGAGTGAATGTTCAAATGAGAGGGGTTATGTGACTAAATATGCTGCGAATGTCTCTGGTGTCCCCCTCCAGACACCCGTCTATATTGGTGTCTGGAGGGGGTCTTGAGAGGGAGATGGGTGGGGTTGTAATTATTATAATAATAATGATTTCACTGGTAATATCAAGAAGAGAATGAATATGAAAGAGGGTGGGAAAATGACTTGAGAATAAACAATGATTAGGATGATAAAGTTAACAACAATAACCATAATTACAATATATTTGATTGTAAATGAAGTTTCAAAGTTTGTAAGTCATGAGTACACATAACAATGATAATTCACAGAAGCAGTTTACAGCGAACAAGAGTGAGAAATGAAAAAAGAAGAGAAAAATGGGGGGGATCAATAGATTAGAGGACACTGGGGGGATCTGAATGTGTGTGTGTTCGGTGTATGTGTGATGCCTGTATGTGTACAAGTGTTTGTCAGATTAAAAATTTGAAGGGGTTACGGCGTATGCATGATGTTCGATGCGATATGTGAGTGTGTTTGTTTATTGTGGATGGTGTGGGAATTAAGAGTTCAGGGTATGGATGAATAGATACCAGAATATGTCAAAATCAGTGTTTTGTTTTTTAATGGAGGCAATTAATTTTCTGCCTCGATTAAATACATACATACATATCAATGGAAAATTTATATTTTTTCCATTCATATGGATTAGTAGATCTTTCGAAAGTGTAATATCGATTGAGTTTCTTGATTTCCCGCTCATCAGGATAGTTTTCTTGGTGATGATTAGGGTCATGGAAAGTATTCTACTGGATGTGTTGTTGTTTAGGTTGATGTTTCATAAGTCTATAAAACCCATTTTAAATATAAATTTCCCTTAGTAGTGTACTCTATGAATAGTCTTGTATTTTATGAGTTGTATATTTGTATTGGTGGATATAGATTTTTTTTTTCGGCAGATTTGAGTCCAGAAGTCAGCACTAAGGATGACTTGCTGTAGGTCTTGTTCCCTTTTCTTTTTTTCCCCATATGGGATGGATATTGTTAAGTTGGACATGGAAATTATCTTATAGATTTTGGATAGTAATTTATTCTATTTATTTATTTATTTTTAGTAGTGATGTTGATCAGGTCTGATGTTAATGGGGAAAGATCTAGGTGAGAGGATTTAATGTTGATGTTGTAGTGGTTATGGGGATACATAATTCCCCTTATTGAGCTAGTAAGAACATTGGTTTACAGCTGCTGTTTTCTCAGTTTGGGTTTACTGTGATACACTTCCGCTGCGGGGGCTTTTGTTGTTGTAATGGTGGAAGGAATAAATGGTGCACGTTGTGTAGCCGAAAGAGAAAGTTGTCACGACTCCTGCTTGAGCCCCTCTACAATGTAGGTCTTAACAGAGGATTTAATCTGGAGAAATTCTAAAAAGTGATTCTCCCCAATGCCCTACTTCTGGACCAAATGAGAGAATGAGATCAAAGTGTTATTATGGAAGATATGTTTGAGGTGTGTGATACCTTTTACTAATTCATGATAAAATGTTTAGGGGGTTTCTGTTTATTCAGACAGGATTGTTCCAGATGTGAGTGTGTTTTATAGGTGAAATTCTGGTATTAGTTATTTTGTGAAATTCCCACTTGGTTGTCAGAGTTGTAGCTGTAGTAGGGTTTTTGAAACAAGGCTGGTCTGCGATGAAGCAGCTTATGAATATTAACTCTGGAATATGGATTTCTTTGCATATTGTGTGTTCTACATCTATCCAGGAGTTGTCGGATTGATAAGGATTGGTACATTTGTGACTGTATTGAACTTGGTAGGCAATGAAGTAACGGAAAACGTTTGGTGCTTCCAGACCTCCTTGGGTTTTAGATTTTTGTAAAGTAGCTTGTTTGATTCTAGGTGTCTTGTGTTTCCAGTAGAATTTTGAGGTGACGAAGTCGAGGGATTTGAACCATGAGGGTGGGGGCTTGAAGGGGATCATTGAAAATAGGTAGTTTATCATGGGTATTATGGTCATTTTAATTATAGCAATTCTGCCTGTGAGGGATAGTGGTAGATTCGTCCAACACTGAAGGTTGTACTCTACTGGACTTCCACTGTTATGCTGATTACACCCAGATATAGCTCAGCACCAAATCCCCTCACAATCCACCCCTCTCTCACATCGACTCCTGTCTGTCTGCAATTAAAGTCTTGATGCAGCAAAACCGCCTCAAACTCAACAGTGACAAAACTGTACTCCTCTTCATTGGCTCTAAGTCCACTCTCAGCCAAATCAACAACCTCGCACTCACAATCAATGGCACTACTGTCTTCCCTTCCTCCCAGGCATGCAATTGTAGCCCACCTAATATGTACATAGTGAGCATTCACCATTTACAGTGTATTATTCTCCATTCTTCTAGATGGCGCTGCCTCTCTAGTTTGGCTGAGCCGCTCCAGTGTAGCCAGTTACAGCAGATATCCAAAGGAATTGAATCGAGTGCAACTGGACTTGGTATATATCCGTGAAGACGTTTCACCTCAGGCCGTGGAACTCCTTCAGAGGAACACCTCCGAGCCACTGGTTCAGATATGTGGACGACACATGGGTCAAAATCCAAACACAAGAGTTGCAAGTGTTTACCAAACACATCAACTCAGTGGACAAGAACATTAAGTTCACAAGGGAAGACGTAAAGAACAACAGTTTGCCCTTCTTGGACTGTGACGTCCACATTGGGGAAGACAGGAGCCTCCAAATTGGGGTTTACAGGAAACCTACACACACAGACCAATATCTACTTTTCGACTCACACCACCCTCTGGAACACAAACTGAGTGTTATCAGAACTCTGCAACACAGAGCTGACAATGTGCCCAGCACTCAGGCCCAACGGGAAGAACACAAACACCTGAGGGGAGCTTTAAAAACCTGTCGCTACCCCAGTTGGACCTTTGTGAAAACTGCAACGCGTTCCAAAAAGACCAACCGGGTGAGCGATGAGGAGAAAAGGGACAGAAGGAATAACATAGTCATCCCATATGTTTCTGGGGCCTCCAAGAAACTCAGGAGAATTTTCAACAAACACCGCATCCCGGTATACGTCAAACCCAGCAACACACTCCGACAAAGACTGGTTCACCCCAAAGACCATGTACCACACCCAAAAAAGCAATCTGGTATATGCTGTACAATGCAATGAGGATTGCACTGACCTATACATAGGAGAAACCAAACAACCACTACACAAACGGATGGCCCAACACAGAAGGCCAAACTCCTCAGGACAAGACTCAGCAGTCTATCTACACCTAAAGGAGAAGACACATTCCTTCAAGGACAGCAACGTACACATTTTTGACAGGGAGGATAGATGGTTTGAAAGAGGGGTGAAGGAAGCCATCTATGCGAAACTGGAAAAACCATCCCTCAACAGAGGAGGAGGTCTGCGACACCACCTATCTCCCACTTACAATGCCGTCCTTTCATCTCTACCCAGGAGACTCAAGAAGCCTAGCCTCAAAGAACAACAGTCGCTCACTAACGGCTCCAACGACTCATGACCATTGAATGGCGAACTAATGAAGTCGAAACTAACACCCCCAACGACCGTCGCTGCTAAACATCGGAGAGCCACGCATATCAATACCTCTGATAACGATGGGCGTGGCTAAACATCTGAACATAAGAGCCATGGACATCTATAGCTCTGATAACGACTCCAAAGAGGATAAATATCTGAGTCTCATCACCAGCCAGTCAGACTAGCTTGGTCTAGTCAGAAAGGCACAAACTGATGAAGCCTCTTGGATGAGAGACGAAACGTCTTCACGGATATATACCAAGTCCAGTTGCACTCGATTCAATTCCTTTGGATAACCATGACCTGGATGAATGAGAACATTCACAGACTTAGAGCAGATAAGTTTTTTCCTCAGGGCGAACCGAGAGAGAACCAGACAAGTGAAAAGTAACAGAGAGAGCGAAAATTACCACTTTTGATGCAGTCAGTTTTGTTTAGTTGATAAACGAGTGATAAGTCATCTGAATCTTTTCTTTTGCTGCATTATATTTTTCCGTTTTTACTCTCAACATAACTGAAGATATCTCCAGTGAGTGTATCTGAAGTGATAGATGCTAGTTAGCTCGCCGTGTTAGCCACATTCATAGCTAAAATGTACTGTGGGAATCTTTAAAAACCAATCGGAGATGAATGTGAAGTCGATGTTGGTTTCTCACTGTACGCTAGATATTCGTGATTTATAGTGTTAATGGGTGAGAAAGCTCTTTATAGGCAAGATGTCCATTTAGTTATGCGTGAACGAGCCGCGTAGCGTCTTGCGCCTAATATGGCTAATGATAGCGCTGTAAGCTATTGCTTGGAATGCTGCTACGTCACTCCAAATGTAAAAACCGCGAAAGCTCTACATAATTGTATTTACACAACTGATGATGTGTCCTGGTGGTGGCAATGTCACCTTAGCAGACATCTCCAGTTTGATCTCCACTGAATCTGTTGCAGTGCAAACACTAGGGATTTTAACAACCAGTCCTTTTTTGAATCTTGAATATCTGGAGTAAACCAGTGACCGCTGCGAAAGGGCAGCTGACAATCAGGGAAAGACCAGATGACGGCCTGGAAAGACTGCTGACAGGAGGGAATAGACCCCAACGGGGCCGGTATGGGCTAGTGACTCATACTAGCAGGATCCACCCAATATTGCTACGAAAACTTTAAGGAGAAGAATACCCCCAGAGTCTGCGAGAGCGGGGGCGCAAGATGACTCACAGGTGGATCACACGGTAACGGAACAAGGAAAGGATTTGACAACGAGTCGGATGACCAGCACTGCAACCGATGGATCATCAGCACTGGCAGGACAAAAGCTGCACAGCTGCATCTGTGGCTGGTCAAAGGTTACATCAGTGAAGGGTCTTAAGATCCATCAAGGCAAAAAGAAGTGCCTTAGTGAGCTCGGTAAGGGGCCTCGCATTGACCAATACTTCTTAAGAAGTAGGCCAAATCAGTCGAGTGAAGCCCGGAGGCAGGAGAACCCCCACAGTCCTCAGGGTATCAGCACCCCAGACGAAGCTCAATGTTGCATAGACCCTCCAGTGGACTCCGGTCTGGAGCCCGGCCAGCCACAGCCAGCAGCAGAGAGGAAGATGGAAGGAAGAAAACCTCAAATCCTGTTGCCCAAGTCCAGCCAGAAGATTGAGTGGGAGACCATCAACTCTGACCTTGTCCTCTTACTAGAAGGTCAAAAGGGAACAGTTGAAAGAAAACTGGAGAACATGTGAGCCATCATTTACAGCTATGGCGTTGAGAGATTTGGAGGGAAGGAGAAGATACCCAGTAGGCAGAAAGACCCTTCAACCCAGCCCAAATCCAGGAGACAGCGGGAAATTGACAGGTTGGTGAAGGAGAGAAGACAACTGAGGAAGCAGTGGAGGAAGGCCACAGAGGGAGAGAGGGTTGGGCTTGACGCACTGCAGGCTGAAATAAAGCAGCATTTGACAAAGCTGCGAAGAGCAGAACACCTCAGACGACAGCATAAGAGGAAAGAACGGGCTAGGACTCGTTTCTACAGCAACCCTTACAGCTTTGTCAAGAGCCTTTTTGACAGCAAGAAAAATGGGAGCCTTAGAGTCCCCATACGAGATCTGGAAGAGCACCTAAAGAAGACCTACTCTGATGTCCGGAGACATGATCCAGTCACCATCCCGGATGACATGCCACCAATTCACCCACCTGACCACCATATGGACACAAGACCCCCCACATGGAGCGAGGTGGAGAGGACGGTAAAGCAGGCAAGATCGATGTCAGCTCCTGGGCCCAATGGTATCCAGTATAGACTCTATAAGAACACTCCTGGAGTCCTGAAATACCTCTGGAAGCTGATGAAAGTGGCATGGCAGAAAAGAGTCATACCCAGGGCATGGCGAAGAGCAGGAGGCATTCTGATCCCCAAGGAAAAGAACTCTTCCTGCATCAGCCAGTTTCGCCAGATCAGCCTTCTTAATGTAGAGGGAAAGATATGTTTTAGTGTGATTGCCCAAAGGCTCTCCACATTCCTGCAAAGAAACAACTTTGTTGATACATCAGTGCAGAAAGCCGGGATCCGTGGCTTCTCAGGATGTCTGGAGCATGCTAATATCATCTGGCACCAGATACAAGCTGCCAAGAAAGAACGGAGAGACCTGCACGTGGTTTTCTTAGACCTTGCCAACGCTTTTGGATCAGTTCCTCACAAGATCCTGTGGACGGCGTTTGATTTTTTCCATGTCCCCAAAAATATCACAGAGTTGGTCAAGACCTATTTTCAGGATCTTCAGTTCTGTGTCACAACACAGAACACCACCACCACTTGGCAACATCTGGAAATGGGCATTATGGCGGGCTGCACTATTTCCCCCCTGGCATTCATCATGGCAATGGAGCTCGTCATCCGTGCATCTCGATGGGTGGTGGGAGGCGAAAGGTCCAGGAATGGCCTGCGTCTTCCACCAATCCGGGCGTACATGGATGACTTGACCACCATAGCAACAACAAAACCATGCACCAGGCGCCTGCTGCAGAAACTCCAGGAGAACATCAAGTGGGCACGAATGGAGTTTAAGCCAAGCAAATCTCGCAGCATCTCCATTGTCAAAGGCCAACTAGTAGATGAACGGTTCTGCATTAGTGATCAACCAATCCCCACGGTCCGGGAGAAGCCCATCAAGAGCCTCAGACGGTGGTACAATGCAGACCTCAAAGACACCCAGCAACTGTAGCAACTTCGCCAGGATACAATCAGTGGCCTCAGTCAAATCAACAACACTGCACTGCCCGGGAAGTTGGAGCTTTGGTGCTTTCAGTTTGGGCTGCTACCCCGACTCATGTGGCCAATAACTATGTACGAAATCTCACTATCTCATGCCAATCGCTTGGAGAGGCTAGTGAACTCGCAGGTGAGGAAGTGGCTTGGACTGCCAAGGTGCCTCAGCAGTGTTGGACTCTACGGCAATGGAGCCCTCGCACTGCCAATTTCCAGCCTGGTTGAGGAATTCAAATGTGCCAAAGTGAGGCTGGACATGTCCCTCACAGAATCCCGAGACCCAATAGTGAGAGGAGTTGCTCCAACCCTAGCAACAGGGAAGAAATGGACCCCGGCTGCAGCTGTACTGGAAGCAAAATCTGCCCTCCGCCACCGAGACGTAGTAGGCCATGTTCAACAAGGCAGAGGCGGCCTTGGCCTGGGAATAAAAACACCTACCTGGCAAAAGGCGACTACTACCGAACGGCGAACTATGGTGGTTGAGGAGGTCCGCCGACAGGAAGAAGCAGCCAGATGTGCTAAAGCCGTAGCACAAGCCAAACAGGGTCGCTGGATGAGGTGGGAGGGTGTTGAAAAGAGGAAACTCACATGGAGTGAGCTCTGGAGCATGGAATCAAACAGGCTGAGTTTCATCATCAAGGCCACATATGATGTCCTTCCCTCTCCCATAAATCTAAATCTCTGGTTTGGAGAGAATACATCTTGCTCCCTGTGTACAGCCCCAGCAACCCTCAAGCATATCTTGGTTGGCTGCAAGACCAGCCTTACCCAAGGCAGATACACCTGGCGACACAATCAGGTGCTCAGGTGCTTGGCAGCTGAACTCGATTGCAAGAGGGTTTCCATCAATGCCCAACCCTTCAACAACCAGGAAGGGCCCTGGCGTTTCCCAGCTTTCATTCGAGAGGGGGATAAACTGAAGGCCAACCCATCACTTCCCAACTTAGGCTCACTAAACTCAGCCAGGGATTGGGAAATGCGAGTGGATTTAGGCCAGAAGCTCATCTTCCCGACAGAGATCGCAACAACCACCTTGCGACCAGACCTCGTCCTCTGGTCCAATTCTAACCAGCTCGCTTACATCATTGAGCTCACAGTCCCCTGGGAGGATGCAGTCGATGAAGCGTACGAGCGTAAGAAGCTGCGGTACGCCAACCTAGCAGCCGAAGCAGAGGACAGAGGCTGGAAGGTGAAGGTGCGCCCTGTGGAGGTGGGTTGTAGGGGCTTTGTTGCCAGCTCCACAGCAAAACTCCTGAGGGAACTAGGAGTCAGGGGGCAGGCCCAGAGGAGAGTGATCAAAGAGCTAGCCAACACTGCTGAGAGGACTAGCCACTGGATCTGGCTCAAAAGGAGAGACGCCGTCTGGGCTGCCAGGGTGAACAGCTAACCACAGGTCACACACCCAGGACCGATCAACCTGTGGTGGGCCTGCCTCAGCGGAGGGTGTCTTGTGATAAAAGGCCGAAACACCCTGTGATGCTGAGGTACACAACTGATGATGTGTCCTGGTGGTGGCAATGTCACCTTAGCAGACATCTCCAGTTTGATCTCCACTGAATCTGTTGCAGTGAAAACACTAGGGATTTTAACAACCAGTCCTTTTTTGAATCATATTGATTGAGATTTTACGATGAGTTTTTGAATGTTTTATGGTTGAAATACGATACTGTACAATACTAATGGTATATTTTACGCTGCTGTATGCAGATTGGTTTTTTTGTGTTATATACTGAGTCAAGTGAATCCAGATGGCGAGCCAGCGATCCTGATACCTTTGTAGAAGATCATACCATCTGCTGCCAGCCCACGCCCGGCAGTGGACTGACTGAATTTCTCTGGATACAGAGCCCTTGGATACAGATAAGGCTTTACTTTAAGAGATCTCCAACGCTATCATTACACTACCCGGGTAGTTCCATCAGGCCTGATTTAGAGCATACAAGGACAAAAACACTGGATCGGACTGAACTGAATTTTCATATTGACTGACCGGTTTTACGCATTGACTGACAATTTGGGGGAGTTGTTTATTATTTTGTTTATTGTTTTTTTTCCCCTAGTGATTCTGAACTTGTGGAGTTTTCTTAATAAATTATTTTAATACCTTCTTCTACTTAACCTATGGTCGTGTCGTTCACTTCCTGAGTTGAACCTATGTTTCATTTCTGGCCCAATGGTTATCGGCGCACACTAACATTAATTAATATAGTGGTCTGATACAAGCCCTGATAACAGGAGTTACACAATCTTGGTGTGATCCTTGATCCACCCTCTCCCTTGAGCCTCATATCCATCAAATGGTCAAATGCTCCTCCTACTACCTTCACAACATTGTGAAAATAAGACTCTCTCTCACACATCCTGCTGCTGAGACACTGATCCATGTCTTCATCTCCTCCAGCCTTGATTACTGCAACCCACTCCTCTTATGACATGAGTGCTAGCTCTATCAAGAGACTCCAATTGATCCAGAATGCATCCGACCGACTTTTAACTTTCACCAAATCCTGGCACCACATCACCCAGTCCTAAAAGACCTCCACTGGCTACCCATCTCCCACTGGAGCAATTACAAAATCCTGGTTCTTACATATAAAGTCCTTCACAAACTGCCCCTCCCCCCATACCTCACCGACCTCCTCTCCCCCTACCAACCGTCTCAGTCCCTCAGATCCACATCAGCCTCCCTTCTCTCTACCGCCAGGTCCAACCTCCACGGCTTTGGTGACTGAGCCTTCTCCAGGGCAACTCCCAGGCTGTGAAACTCACTCCCCCAAATCATTAGAGACTCAGAATTCCTCCCACTCTTCCAATCCCATCTCAAGACACACCTCTTCTCCATTACCTTCTCGCGCCCCCCTGTCCTCTCATCCACCCTTAATCTGAGGCAGACTAAAGACCGAGCACTCGACCTGCTGCCCCCTAATATTGGAACTCCCTCCTCAAGCACATCAGACACTGCTGCGATCTGCCCACATTCAAGTCATTAATCAGGACTCACCTCTTCAGACTTGCTTTCATCTGTGATTTATGTGATTTATGATGTTTTCTTTTCTTCCCCTTTTGTATCTGTCCAAGTCAGAGAGTACTGCTGGCATCGTGTGTGGCTGTCACTTCTCCCTCTCGTAACCCCCCTTCTCATCCACCCCTGTATGTCTGTGTTGTTTATCTGTTGTCTTGTTTCACCCCGTTTATGTAAAGTGACTTTGAGTGTTAGAAAAGCGCTATATAAGTTTAATTCATTATATTATTATTATTATTATTATTATTATTATTACTGTTTCAAAGAGTGGGTTGAAGTTAAGATTGACCAACTCTGACAACCTGGGGGAAATATTGACTTCTAAATACGCGATGTTACGCAATGCGCAGAGAGAGCGAGATGGTGTTCAGACTTGCACATCCCAGCTATTAGGGCTGAGTGGTTGAATGGTGGATTTAGACCAGTCAATAGTGTAATCTGAGATTTTAGAGAAAGTGTTAATTAGGTGGATGGTTTCGGGTAGTGAAGAGGAAAGATTTTATAGGTAAAGTAAAATGTCATCTGCATAAAGGCTGATCTTATGATGCGTACTTTTTGTTTGGATTTCTGTGAAGTTTATTTTTTGACGAATAGCTGCTGAGAGTGCGTCAGTGAAAATGGTGAATAAAGATGGAGAGAGTAGGCATCCTTTCCTAGTACCTCTATGTTAAATAAGGCATTGTGATATTAGTCCATTGGTTGTGATCGGTGATGTGTACAGTGTAAGCTTTAAACAGACATAGCCAGGGTTCCCATGCATCCTGAAAAATCTTTACAACCTTGAAATTTATAGACCAGTTTTAGCCAGATTTGTTGCCACTGAGATTGCATATCCGTGCTTAAAATTTGGGAGTCAAATCAAGAATTTGGTGGCCAGTGTAAATTGCATTACACAGGCAATATCCAGGGACCCACACATCTTGAAAAAGCTGTAAAACCTGGAAATTGATAGACTAGACTCTCATTCATGGAAACACGTGGAAAATGCTAAAATTGATCAGTTGTCCTTAAAATAAAATTAAGGTAATGGAAATTAGATTTTATTTTAGCCATTGAGATTGCATATCAGTGCTCAAAGATTTGGAACTGTCTTTATGCATGCTCAATGGTCCAGGCAGGAAAATCAGAAAGTTTAATCAGTTCATCTTGACATGTTTATTGAGAGAAATGTTTCATCACTCATCTAAGTGACGTAACATCTTCAGTCTCAACTGGCTGCAGGTATCCCCACCCTCATAAACAATACAATGGCATAATGACTGAAAACTGATCAGTTTCATATACAAATTATAGTGACCATTAACTAGATTTTCAATGGCAATGTGTACTATTCACAGAGGATTTGGGAATGGCTGAAATCACAGCATTGTAAGATGGTGACAGAGTTTCAGGGATGGCCTTTCCCTCTTCACATAGATGGCCTCTTTGACTCTCCGTTCAAACCAGCGTTCCCCCCTATCAAGGATGTTTACACCCTCATCCTTGAAAGAGTGGCCACTGGCCTATAGATAGGTGTAGACTGTGGAGTCCTGGTCTGACATGTTAGCTCTCCTGTGTTGTGCCATCCTCTTGGCCAGCATATGATTGGTTTACCCGATGTACAAGTCACTGCAATTCTCCCAGCACTTAACAGCATAAACTATATTGCTGTTTGTCCTAGGGGACCCAATCCTTGGGGTGGACCAATTTCTGGCGCAGCATGTTTTGGGGTTTGAAAGCAACTGAGACGTTGTGTTTGGAAAATATGTGTCTCAACTGTTCCGAAATTCCTACTACATATGGAATCACCACTGGTTTACACTTAGGCAGCTGTTGTACTCCTCTCTTCAATTGGCTAGTGCACTGTTTGGGCCACTTTCTGGCTTGACAAATGCCCAGTTAGGATAACCACACCTAACCAGGACCTGTTTAATATGGGATTTCGCCCCTTCCCCAGCCGCTGTTGGTGGGGACGTTGTCAGCTCAGTGGTACAGTGTCCTGATGATTCCTAGTTTGTGCTCCAGTGGATGATGAGAGTCAGACCTTAAGTACTGATCAGTATGTGTTGGTTTAAGGTAAACATCAATAATCAAATGTCCCCCATCACCAATCGCAATTTCACAGGCTAAGAAGGCTAACCTGTCATTTTTCACATCCTCCCTGGTGAACATGATGTGTTTGTCCACAGAGTTAATGTGGTTGGTGAAATGTGGTACATCTCGAGATTTAATCAGAATCAGAATACTTTATTCATTCCCGAGGGGAAATTGGGTTCTATTACAGACACCCACGCTCTAATAACTAAAAACTAACAAGATACAAGATAAGAAAATAGAAACAGAAACAAATAGAAATAAAAGATAAATAAGAAATAGAAATAAGAACAAAATATAGCAACAAGCATGGTGCACATAACGCCCTATCTATACTGCACTACCGCAGCACACAACAAGCAGCACAAACAAAACTCGACAGGGCCAGTCCAATGACCTTTAACTCCGAGTTTCTAACATACTGAGTCTGACGGAGGAGTTATAAAGTTGAATGGCCACAGACAGGAATGACCTCCTGTGGCGCTCTGTGGTGCTTTTCGGCAGAATGAGTTTATTACTAAAAATACTTCTGTGCCCAACCAGCATGTCATGGAGTAGGTGGGAGACATTGTCCATGATGGCGCATAATTTCAACATCGTCCTCTCAGAAACCGCCAGAGAATCCAGTTCCACCCTCACAACGTCACCAGCCTTGCGGATCAGTTTATTGAGCCTGTTTGCATCCGTTACCCTCAGCCTGCTGCCCCAACACACAACAGCAAACAGGAGAGCACTGGCCACTACAGACTCACACCACATCCTGAGCATTGTCTGGCAGATGTTGAAGGACCCCAGCCTCCTCAAAAAGTAGAGACGGCTCTGTTCCTTCTTGTAGAGGGCATCAGTGTTCTTAGCCTAGTCCAGTTTATTGTCTATATACACCCCCATGTACTTGTAGTATTTCACAGTGTCCACACTGACCCCTGGATGGAGACGGGTCGCTGGTGTCATGTCCCTCCTCAGATCAACAACCAGCTCCTTTGTCTTAGTCATGCTGAGCTGCAGATTGTTCTGCTCACCCCACATGACAAAGTTTCCCACCACAGCCCTGTACTCAGCCTCCTCGCCCTTACTGATGCATCCAACTATAGCAGAGTCATCAGAGAACTTCTGAAGATGGCAGGACTCTGTGTGGTAGTTGAAGTCCATGGTGTAGAGGGTGAAAAGGAAGGGAGACAGGACTGTCCTCTGCGAAGCCCCAATGTTGCTGGTCACTCTGCCTGACACAGTGTTGCAAGTGTACATACTGTGGTCTACCAGTAAGGTGTTAACAATCCAGGACACAAGGGGGCATCTACCTGCATTGCTGTCAGCTTCTCACCCAGTAGAGCTGGCCAGATGGTGCTGAAGGCACTGGAAAAGTCAAAGAACATGACCTCTCACAGTGCTTGCTGGCTTATCCAGGTGGGCATAGGCATGGTTAAGCAGGAAAATGATGGCATCCTCAACTCCCAGTCGGGGTTGGTAGGCGAACTGGAGGGAGTCTAAGTGTGGCTTGAGCGTGGGCCGAAGCTGCCTCAGGATGAGTCTTTCCAGAGTCTTCATGATGTGTGAAGTCAATGCTACTGGTCTGTAGTCCTTGGAATCCCTAGGATGCGGCGTTTCAGGCACAGGAACGAGGCAGGATGTCTTCCACAGCATGGGGACCCTTTGAAGTCTAAGGCTCATATTGAAGACATGGTGAAGCACTCCACATAACTGAGGGGCACAGGCTTTGAGCATCCTGGGGCTAACACCATCCGGGCCTGCCGCCTTGCTTGTGTGAAGTATCATCAACTGTCTTCTGACATGGTCAAATGTGAAGCGGGGGGTCATCAGGTTGGAGAGGGTCATTAGTCCAGGAACCCAGGGAGGGGGGAGAGTAGGGCCCCCACTGGAGGCTGGGGGGATGTAAGGAGGAGGAGGTGGAGGGAGGGACAGTGAAGTTTACAGTTGGTGAGGGCAGGCAACAGATGAGACTGCGGTGGGTGGGTGGGTTATTGTGTCAAATCTGTTAAAAAACATTAAGTTCATTGACTCTGTCCAAGCTGCCCTCCACTGCTCTGCTGCCAGTCGGCCTGAAACCAGTGATGGTCTTCATACCACTCCAGACCTCTCACATGTTGTTCTGTTGGAGTTTTTGCTCCAGCAGAACAACACAACACCACCTAGCCATTAAAATTAATGGCTAGGTGGTGTCCCTGGATAGGAAATCAGGGCCCTCTTTTCCGCTTCCTCCATATACAAGTTGGCCACTATAGTTGAGACAGGTGAACCCATAGCACACCCATGCTTCTGCCGATAGTACTGCATGTGAAGTTCTTGAATTGGACATAGCTTCAGGAGCAGACACCCTTGGTCAATTTTAAGGGTGGTCCTATTGCTAAGGGTGGGTTATTTTGTAATTTCATATAGACTACCTCCACTGCTTCATCAACAGGAGTGCACGTGAAGAGACTTAACATCATAAGAGACCATTGTTTCATCCCCCTCCATAATGATGTCCTCACCTTATCCACAACATCCATAGTGTTCTGAATGTGATGTTCATTACTGCCTACCAATGGGTCAAGAACATATGCCAGAAACTTAGAGATGTTCTAGGTCACTGAGTTAATCATACTGACAATAGGATGTAATGGAAAATCCCTGTTTATGTATCTTAGATACACAATACAGACTAGGTGTAGCTTCTCCTGGGTATTATCTATGGTACAAAATTCTGTCAATATAGCGTTGCCCTATTCTAACAGCTTCAGACAATCTATCACCTTTTTCTTTTAACCACTGCCTGGATCACGTTTCAGGGGCTCACAAGTATTCATGTCACTAAGTAACGTTATAACTTTCTCATGATAGTCTGTCTGGTTTAATACAACAGTGCATCTGCCTTTGTCTGCTGGAAGGGCGATGATGTTATTTTCCTTATTTAGAGCTGTGAGTGCATTCCTCTCATCTCTGCTGATGTTGGATGGCAGCACCTTTGCATTGCTGAGGGAGGCTGAAACTTTCGTCCGCAGTTGCTTCACTTCCGGGTCCGTAATGTTTTTTGTTTTTGTTTTTTACAGCTCGATGATTCCATGGCTGTGGTCAGTTCCACTAGCCTCAGTGTGACAGCAGAATTCAGCCCCTTAGCAAGGATGTCTTTCTCTGCCTGGGTGAGTGGTCTGTCGACCAGATTCCTCACCCACGTATCCACATCGCCAGTGTGTGTCTGGTGTCCATCTCTCTGTCTGCTGTTGAGGGCACCATCCGTTGTCTGCTGGTGTCTCTGGCATTCAGCAAGTAGGTTGAAATTATTTTGCTGGCTGGTTTTTTACTTTTCATGTTGTGCTAGACGAGTCTTCTCCATTAACTCAATCACAAATTGGAAAGTGGTCTCATCTAGATGCGACATGAGTCTCAGTTGGATTTGCTCCTATTTGGCTTTCAAAGCATTGATAGTAAAATGAGTTTGTCTCGCCCGTTAGTTCAACAGCTGGCTCTGTGCCTGGATGATCTTGTTAGTTTTGTGGCCCTTGACTGAAGATTTCATTTGCAGGCTCTTAGGTGTAATCCTACTCTGTCTGCACCTGAGGCTGAATCTCAGTTGGTTCCTGTAGTCTGCCATCTTGTGCGCCATTCGCTCATACTCACGTACAAGTTTAAGTTTGCTCATACTCACGTACAAGTTTAAGGCAGTCCTCGCCAACATTAGTCAAAATGTCTCATTTTGATATTTTGACTCATTTTGACTATAGGCAGAAGTATGGGTGTGCTATGGGTTCCCCAGTCTCACCTATAGCTGTCAACTTGTAAATGGAGGAAGTGGAAAAGAGGGCTCTGATGTCCTGTCCAGGTACACCACCTAGCCATTGGTTCAGATTTGTGGACGACACCTGGGTTAAAATTAAATCTCAGGACGTACCACATTTCACCCACCATATTAACAGTCACCAGGGAGGATGTGAAAAATGACAGGTTAGCCTTCTTAGACTGTGAAACTGCAATTGGTGATGGGGGACATTTGATTGCTGATGTTTACTGTAAACCAACACATACTGATCAGTACTTAAGGTCTGACTCTCATCGTCCACTGGAGCACAAACTAGGAATTATCAGGACACTGTACCACCGAGCTGACAATGTCCCCACCAACACAGCGGCTGGGGAAGGGGAGAAATCCCATATTAAACAGGCCTAGGTTAAGTGTACGTATCCTAACTGGGCATTTGTCAAGCCAGAAAGATGCCCAAACAACTTTCAGTCAATTGAAGAGAGGAGGAGTACAACAGCTGCCTAAGTGTAAACACATATTTTCCAAACACCGCATCTCAGTTGCCTTCAAACCCCAAAACATGCTGCGCCGGAAATTGGTCCACCTGAAGGATCAGGTCCCCCCGTACAAACAGAGCAATATAGTGTACGCTGGTAAGTGCTGGGAGGATTGCGGTGACTTGTACATCGGGTAAACCAAACAGACACTGGCCAAGAGGATGGCATAACTGGTGCACGGTGGCCCAGTGGTTAGCGCTGTCACCTCACAGCAAGAAGGTCCTGGGTTCAAACCCCGGGGTTGTCCAACCTTGGGTGTCATCCCAGATCATCCTCTGTGTGAAGTTTGCATGTTCTTCCTGTGTCTGAGTTGGGTTTTCTCTGGGTGCTCCAGTTTCCCCCACCATCAAAAGACATGTATGTTAGGGTTTATACCCCTGTCTGTGCCCCTGACCGAGGCATGGAAAGAAGAACTGGAGTTGGTCCCGGGTGGTGCACAGTGGCTGCCCACTGCTCCTAGCTACACAGCTAGGATGGGTTAAATGCAGAGCATAACTTATCCATGGGTATTAATAAAGTATATCATATAAGTAATAATAAAGTAAATCGATCAAATCAAAAATAACACAGAAGAGCTAACACGTCAGGCCAGGACTCCACAGTCTACACCATCTACAGGCCAATGGCCACTCTTTCAAGGGTGAGGATGTGCACATCCTTGATAGGGAGGAATGCTGGTTTGAATGCGGAGTCAAAGAAGTCATGTGACGAGGGAACGACCATCCCTGAACTGTCACCATCTTACAATGCTGTGATTGCAAGCATTCCCAAATCCTCTGCGAATAGTACACATGGCCAGTGAAACTCTAGATAATGGTCACGGCAATTTGCATATGAAACCGATCATTGTTTTCAGTCATTATGCCACTGTATTGTTTATAAGGGTGGGGGATACCTTCAGTCAGTTGAGACTGAAGAGGTCTAAACTGACTTAAGAGAGCTGAGTGATGCAACATTTCTCTCAATAAACTTTGTGTCCAGATGAACTGATAAATCTTTCTGTGATTTGGAGTTGTGTTCAGTGACCAGCTTCAGTTACATAGTACACTGTTCTTAGGCCTCCACTGAAACCCCGTCCCAATACTCCAGTCTAACCACTAATTCCGATGTCAGCGCTACAGGAGCCTCAGAGCCTGCACTACCAGGCTCAAAAACAGCTTCTTTCCACAAGCTGTTGCCCACCTGAACCAGGCTACCCACTGAATGTCTGTAGATATTTTTAAATATTTTGTACTCCAGCTCTCTTTTAACTTATTTTTGGCTTTTGGTCTTCATGTGTGTATATCTTATACTGTGTTTGCTGTGTTTGTCTGTGTCTTTCTTGCACTGTTTGGTGGAGCCACAGCCCTCATTTCATTTTTAACATGTGCCTGCTCATTGTTTTTAATGACAATACATTGAATTGAATTGAATTGAATCGTCCAACTATTAATTTCCTGCTGTCTTCCTCTTGATGCCCTCACTACTTCCACTCAGTCTGCACCTAATCTGGCCCCCGAAAGACACAGTATTGTACAAATCCAGTTAAGGACAGCTAAAAACAGTTAGTGTGGTTGTTTTGCCCAGAGCATCACATGGCCTCTGTCAGCTTACCTTCTTCCCATAGTGCATCCATTGCCATCTCTTCTACAGGTAAATTATGCACATGGACCCGGCTGTCCAAATGATGTGAAAGAAAACATGACTCATCAGTCCAGGCCACCTTCTTGCATTGCTCCATGGTCCAGATCTTACACTCATGTGGCCATTGCACAGGGGTCAGCATAGGCACTCTAACTGGTCTGCAGCTACGCAACCCCATATGCAGCAACTTGCAATGCACTTTGTGTTTTGACACCTGTCTATCATAGCCAGCATAAACCTTTTCAGTAATTTGAACTACAGTAGCTCTTCTGTGAGATCAGACCAGATGGGCTACCTTTTGTTCCCCACACCCATCAATGAGCTTTGGGTGCACATGACCCTGTCGCCACACATGACCCTGTTCACTGGTTTGTCCTTCCTTAGACCATGACTGTGATCTATATTAATAATATTTAGATTGTATGTTCCAATTCTTTTTAAGTATTGATTGTACCTTTGATCTATTGAGTGTGCAGACATAATTTCACAATCCACTCATCAACTAGTAAAACTAGTAGTAAGGGAGACATAAAAATCTGGGAACTAAATCCTTACCAAGACATTTCTTCACCAATGTGTTTGTAAAGGTGTGTAATAGCATGTATTAAAATGTTGAAATTCAACTCCCGTGGGAAACCTCATAAAAAACTTCAAAGTTGGGGTACCCATAACAGATTTTCAAAAAATCGAAAATGTTTAATTTGGCCTTAAGTAACTTGTGAGGGGTCAAATTAGGGGTTTTTCATGATTCTGAGTTGATTGCAAGCATTAGTTTTTCACCCAAACCACTCCTTGGTGGAAAAACGGTCACACCCACTTTTAGATTTAAATTTTAAGTAGCTTTATTAGTTTATTTCAATATCTTGCATATTACTTAGAGCAAATACTGATCCACTATGTCAAATGCTTCAGGAGTCAATGTCTGAGTCTTCTCCAGACTCAACACCATCATGAATACAATTCTTGCATGTAATGCCTTTACAAACTCCACATGCTGAGATGCATTTGACACCATTCTTCTTGCAGCTATACTGCCGGTTGCTGCAATCTCCATTACAATTACAGCTTGTGAACTGGAGTACCTCCTAAGGAGCCATGGGGTCTAGTGTTGGAACTGGCTCATAACCATGAACACCTAATGTCCACCCATAGTCATTGGGGTCCAAAGACATGCTCTGTAGAAGGATCCAGTCCCGGGTTTGTAGATAGGCACGGAGAGAATGCTGTGCAGCTGCACCCTCTGTTGGAGATAGTCTCTGGTTTGATCAGCCCAGCTGCCGCTTTCTGTGAGAACATGTTGTATTGAATTGCACCCAAAGTAGTACCTGGTGCATGGTAAATGTACTGGAAGATCGCAGTACCAGCCTGAATCACTGCATCCTTAGTAGCTTGAATGTCAAGGAAGATGTCCAAGCTCCTCCTCGGTGAAGGCGTGTTTCATGATGTGCTGATAGATGGCTGCATCGATAAGGAGGTGAGCATGGATTGCCTTGTCAAAACATCCTCCATCCAGGATGTGGTTGGCTGTCGTAGTCCCTGGATAGATCAGCTGGATCAGCTCTAGTAGCCCAGAATCCTCCATGACATTACCCAAGGATCCATGGTAGGACTTTAGCAGGTGAAATCCGCCCAACCGTGGAATGACGGGTAGATTTTCCTGCTTTATGATGTCCACAGCCTTGAGCCAGATGGGGAGATCAAATGTCACTATAGTGACTTTGTCTTCAGAGAGCCGCATGCACTCTTTGAGAGTGGTGAAGATGGTGTTGTGGTCATTAGGGTCACCTTCGATGACTGAGAGGAAGTCGATCTGCGTGCTCTGCTTGGTATCATCTGCATGGATACGCTTCATCCAGCCATTCCAGTTTGAGTGTGGGAACTCAGGATCCTGGGCTTTGATCACCCGCCCTGCTGCCCAGAGTGTATCGCCAGGAGTGAGGAGTGGCTGGTCTTGTGTCACAGAGGAGGAGAGCTCAGCCATGGGAAGAAATGTGATGGTGTTTATCCTTGTCTGTTTCCTGTTGGTGAATGGAAGAATCTTCACTTCAGCTCCCTTCAGGAGCTTAGTTTTGTCGAATGCCTTCAACTTCACACTGTTGACAGCTGCGGTCGTCTGCGGATCTGCCAAAGGTGGTGCTGGGGAGGTGACTTTGATCCAACCCATTGAATGAAAGGGAGTGTTTCCATGAATAGAGACAATGTTTAAATCTATATTGTCTCCAACAAAATGAGTGACTGTATTGTTTGTTTCCCCAACCTCCATGGAGATCACCTGGTCATCACTCCATATTTCACTTTCACTGGCTGTCGTAACTGATAGATCCTCAAGTCCAGCGTCAACCTCAACCTCATCATCTGTCTGATCATCAGTTTCTTCAACAATGGTATCAAGAGTGCCAGAAATATCAGAGATGCCATCTCCGTTCCTGTCATTAAGGAAGCAGTATTTGTAGTTTTGTGTCTCTGAGTATGACTGTGTATCCCAGCCGGTGTAACTTGTTGAGCATCCATTTTGACCCAAATCTATGATCCAGTTGTATGGCAAGCCCCATCTGGTATGGCAATACTGCTGACCGAGGCTGACAGGCCTTTATAAAGTTCTGCCCCCAAACAGGTACTCTTTCGTCTGTCTTCACTATCGGTCTCAAGAACATCTGAAGGCTTTCAGGAACAAGTGCCAGCTGACTATGGATATCAGTCATACTGTGTGCAGTGGGGTATGACTTTGGATCTAGATCAATAGTGGCAATGCCGTTGCATATGAACTTTAGTGCAGTCTTTATGATCTGAGTCTTCTCATCTCAAAGCTCAAGATTAGCATGATGCTCTCGCAGAATGTTGCTGGTGTTATCTTTAAGGCAGAGCACAGCTGCCTTTCTCCCCTGTGATGTGAAATACAATGTGTCACGGTATTTCTCTTCGAGTTTCTTCTTTAGCCATTTCTTTGAATAAGGGAGGCTCTTATCTGGTGACTGGTTAAACTGCTGCAGTTTTTCGTGAACTTGGTCAAGTGTCATCACCCCAAGCTCAAGTTCTAAGTCTAACCATTCGCAGAGTTCATTAAAAACAGCCTCTTGCTCCTCATCCATTTTCTTCTGTCCTCTCTTCCTCTGTCCTCTATCTTCAGTCTCAGAGTAATAACTACCTGTTTCAAAAAGAACTTTGCAGCGCAAATGATACAGGGTTTCTTCTGCTACCAAGTCGTTGATCCCTTCCAGGCGTCCAATGACATCAGTGCCCCAATCGTCCCCGTGACTCCATGCTGTCTTCAGCAAGCTTGTCTTCAGTCTATCTGCAGTCAAATTATCCGGCACTCTATATCTCTTTCTAGCAGCCTCTGGATTATTTGTGTAGAGATGAGCGGGTTGGTTGCAAAGAATGCATACATTCTTGTACAGAAGTTGAACGGACCGTGAACTTGTAGAACTGCATGCAGTAGATGCACTGAACTCAGAGCAAGTGCGTCTTCTCTTCATCTTTGCTGACTCTTTCTTCGCCTTTGATGCATGAGCTGACTTCGTGGTGACCTCGACAAAGTTGTTGTGAAAATCGTTTTTACACTTTATGTGGTACCTAAGCCTTCCTACATTTTGAGCCTCCTTCATACGCTCCAAAATCGTAGAATTTTCAGCTGCTTCTGCATGTGCCAAAAAAGTAGAGTAGCCTTTAGGAGTTGCCTGTGTGAGCCTCTGAGCTGGTGTCTCCAGGCCTTCACAGATGAAGCTATTGAGCATAGGTGGAGGTGTAATGTCTTCATCCATACTGCTACACTATAATGTCCTACAAAGTAAAAAGGGTAGAATATAGGTTATATTAAGTATTTAGTAGTAATATAAGTATTTTTGTGACATTAAAGACAACCTCTGTCATGTGCTGGAATAGTTTCTCTCTAATGTATTCTATTAAGGAGGAAAATAGGAGATCAGCTTTACAGTAACGTTAACTGCAAAAATCTTCTCTAAGACAATACATCACTGTAACCTAGCTAGATAGCTAATGGGGCTGTCAGCTAGCATTTAAGAACATAAAATAGTCAGGTGCAGTTTGGGGTGTGTAATACACACGTGGGAGTTGGCTAACTAACCATGTTACTTACTGTTAGCCAGCTAACAAGTAAGCTAATGACAAATTTAGTGGGAGTTAACGTTAGATAGCTAACCATGTTATTTACTGTTAGCTAACTAACACGTAAGCTAAGTTGACTACTTTTATGTTACTTATGCATATTATCAATGCAGTGACATGAAATATTTCAACTTCTTAAAAAAAGATGTAGATAATTCTTACATTTCAGAAGTAGTTTGTTGTGTCCGTCAATGATCAACATAAAAGAAGGTTGCAAATGGCTTCAGCATGTCTGGCACTAGCTAACTCCAAACTTCCTCACTTTGAGTGCCAACCAACTACAACAACTACCACTAAACAATAATTAGACCTATTTACCATGGCAAATAATAATAAAAAAGAAACTAATTAAGCAACTTTTTAATTTACATGTACCCAGCAGTGGGAAGGGGGTGGGGGGTCTTGGGAGGGGGGGGCTGCGATGATTAGGAAAAGTGTGTGTGGCTGTTTTTACACCAAGGAGTGGTTTTGGTGAAAAACTAATGCTTGCAATCAACTCAGAATCACGAAAAACCCCTAGTTTGACCCCTCACAAGTTATTTAAGGCCAAATTAAACATTTTTGATTTTTTGAAAATTGGTTACGGGTACCCCAACTTTGAGCAGTTTTTTACGAGGTTTTCCACTGGAGTTGAATTTCAACATTTTAATACACGCTATTACACACCTTTACAAACACATTGCTGAAGAAATTTCTTGGTAAGGATTTAGTTCCCAGATTGGTCAAATATCTGATAAAATGTCCTTACTATAGTGATATGCCGTGGTGAGCTACTTTGTCAATTAGAGGAGTGCCCATCATCTTTAAACTAGACACGGGTGCTGACGCTAGTGTTCTCCCTCTAGAACAGGTCAGAAAACTCCCAGGCAAAGTATGCCTTAGCCCCACAAACACCAGTATTAAGAGCTTATGGAGGTAACCAGATAAAGCCAGCCGGTAGCACCTACCTGAAATGCAGTACTGAGCGAGCAGAGTGAGTCCAAGCTCCAGTTCTATGTCATTAAGCAGTCAGCATCTCCAATTCTTGGAAGAGCAGCCTGTGAGGAGTTGAACTTGGTCAGGCGTGTTGATGAAATCAAGGAGAGCTCACCTGCAACCAAAGAAGAGCTGGTGAGGCAGTATCCAGAGGTGTTCCAGGGGCTTGGGGAGTTCCCTGGTGAGCATCATATTCACATTGACCCAGAAGTGACCCCCGTGATCCATTGCTGCAGAAAAATCCCATTTGCCATGATGGACAAACTGAAAAAGACACTGAGTCAGCTGGAAAAAGCTGATGTCATCACTCCAGTAACAGAACCGACACAGTGGGTGAACAGTCTGGTAATAACTGAAAAGAAAAATGGCTCAGTCAGTCTTTGCCTTGATCCTCGAGAGCTGAACAAAGCCATCAGACGACAGCACTACTCCATACCGACAACTACAGATGTCCAAAGCAGACTGTCTGGCAAGAGAATATTTACCATACTCGATGGAAAAAATGGATACTGGCAAATTAAGCTGGACAGAGCATCATGCACCTTTAACACGCCATGGGGGCGTTACAGGTTCAACCGTCTCCCATTCGGTATAAAATCAGCCAGCGAAGTCTTCCAACAGAAGAACAGTGAAACATTTGGTGACATTGATGGTGTACAGGTGATAGCCGGTGATATGATCATCGCTGCAGCTGATGAGAAGGAACATGCCGAGATACTGCACAAGGTAATACAGAGAGCCAAAGAGATGAATGGACGTAGACCTCCCTGTTGGTCTGGCCCTGCCCCCACGGCAGGGGCGCCCCCCGGCCCTGCCCCCCTCCCCCGGCGAGCTGCCCCCTGCTTCCCCAGCCCCTCCCTTTCCCCGGTCCAGCTGTGAGGACTCTGCTGCTTTGCCTGCGGTTAACCAGCCCCCAGCTACTGTTCAGTGGAGCCGTTGGGGCAGAAAGATCCGCCCCCCTCGCCACACTGACTTTTCGTATTGAGGCAAATTCTGGTGGGATGTGTCTAGTCATTATGGGGATACATAATTCCCCTTATTGAGCTAGTAGGAACGTTGGTTTACAGCTGCTGTTTTCTCAGTTCGGGTTTGCAGTAATACACTTCCGCTGCGGGGGCTTTTGTTGTTGTTGTAATGGTGGAAGGAATAAATGGTGCACGTTGTGTAGCCGAAAGAGAAAGTTGTCATGACTCCTGCTTGAGCCCCTCTACAACAGTAATGTCAGTGTCACTGAGCAGCCACCTCCAAGCGAGCCTGCAGAACCACATGTACATGACGCGACATGAAATGTGGAGCAACCAGTCAACTGTTCAGACACACAGGTCCAACACACCAGAAGTGGCAGGCTGGTAAAGCAGCCTACCAAATTCAGTGAT
Source organism: Lampris incognitus (assembly GCF_029633865.1). Classification (NCBI taxonomy): domain Eukaryota; kingdom Metazoa; phylum Chordata; class Actinopteri; order Lampriformes; family Lampridae; genus Lampris; species Lampris incognitus. The sequence goes on from NC_079230.1 coordinate 35,929,332, forward strand.
TTTCAAATGGGCTAACAGTAAAAGTTATGCTCCTACGGAGGGTCATATGCTAGAACCCTCTGACCCCGTTGACAGTGTACAAAGACTGGGTACAAAGAGTGTACAGAGTTCTTAAGAAGAAAAGAAAAAAAAAGAAAATGTAATGAATGTCTAGTATGAACAATGAACGTATGAAGAATGTAACATTGTACTGATGTCAGGAATAGATATAGTAAACATTCAAAGACAGACCTTTAAACAGTTCATAGGGGTCTTGTGGACAGTGTTATAGCTCCGTTTTGAAGTTTAAGAAAAGACGAACAAAGGCATTTGTTTCTTAATGCAGTAAGTTCAAACTGATAGATAGTGGAACAAACAAGTCTATAATGTGGTTGATTTGTTTTTAGTTCTGCTAGAAAAAGAGGGATGTAGTGTATGGGTTTGAAAATATTAATGTAATACGGTGTAATATGGTGGTGAGCCTATACTATAGGTAATACGACGAGAGGCCCGTAGGCGTGCTCTCAGGCGGATGTACGTAAGCAGAACTGAAGTCGGTTGGGATACGCATGCATGGTTGTTGTTCTTTGTTCCTGAATAAAGTTAATAAAAAGGACTACCCGCCAGTCTCCTCATCAGTATAAACCACAATACCTCCATTGCATGAAGGTCGCACCAGTATTTTTTTTTTGTTTTATTTTCTAATGTCACTTTCTTTTCTGGCCTGTTGTCCTTCATTAGATCTTATCCTTTTAGTTTCCTCTGAAGGCTGAGGCTGTGGAGCCTCACCGATTAGTAAAACGCATCACTGCTTGTATACTTATAAGATTTTCCAAAAAATAAAATATCAGTCCTGTCTGACTAGATAGTCTGGCAGAGGGCTAGAGGCAGAAACAGGTAAAACCAGAGTGGTAAAATCCACCAAGTGATTGCACATAAGTGGATTTTATCTTGAAGCTTATCAACAAATGTATTAAATAGAAAATGTGATATTTAAGAAAGAAAGAAAGAAGAAAGAAAGACACTTCATACGATGACATTCATCCTCTGCATTTAACCCAAACCTATGGTGTGGGCAGCTGCAGCACCAGGGGACCAGATGCAGTTCTTCTTTCCGTTGCCTTGGTCAGGGGCACAGACAGGAGTGTTGACCCTGACATGCATGTCTTTTATTTACTATTAAAATTCTACAAAGCTGGACTCAAACACTCTAGAGGCAATGACTACTAAAGAATAAAAGCCTTGACATTTTTAAGCACCCCCTTGTGAGTCAGGACAGTTGGAATCATCCTCACCTCCTACTCACAGTACCTCAGCAAGCAGCCAAAATGAAGTTTCTTTGCAGAAATATTGGACACAGGAGCTCCGCAGTTCTAAAGAACTTTAAAGTAGAGGCACTTCTGTCCTCAAATACAAAGGGGCGAGCTGAGGTGATTTAAGCTTCTGATAATAAAGCCCCCAGGCTCCTCCTTATGGAACTGTACATGGTATGACAAATTAGGATGAGACAATGAGCCATCAGTTCATTACTTATAATAAATGCTAAACTAGTATTCTCTGCTCTTTTTCCCTAGCTGCTGTTGGCTGGGGCTGTGCGGATTGCTGACAAGGTGGAGTCAGGAAAGACGTCAGTGGTGGTCCACTGCAGTGATGGCTGGGACCGTACCTCTCAGCTCACATCATTAGCCATGCTGATGTTAGATGGCTACTATCGCACTCTCCAAGGGTTCCAGGTCTGAGATAGATGAAATGAGGACAACTCACAAAAAAAATCTCATTTCTTCTTCTGTCTAAAATAGTCATTTGCTCACCTTCTTGTTTGTTTTCAGGTGCTGGTGGAAAAGGAGTGGATCAGTTTTGGACATAAGTTTGCTGCTGTGAGAAATGGATACTGGGTGGGAGGGATGGAGCACACACTAGCATAGAAGCAGAGCAGCAAGTCAGATAACTTTAGTCTAGTGCTGTCTCTGACATACACAGGAAGCGCTGGCTGATGCCTATCAAATACGAAAACCACTGTATTTAGCACTGCTCTGCAAAGCCAGTAAACACCTTTTCCCAAAGTAAGTACGAGTTGCTGTGTTAGTGCCTGGGAATAGGTCAGTGTTCTGGGAATTTGCAGCTCATAGACATGTACCAAGTCAAAGCTAGATGCTGCTGGTATGGGAACATTGAATTCAAGTGTTTCTGATGCACGGAATACCAGTGCCGGGTTAGTGGTTGGGTTGCCTACATAACATGAATGTCTGTAGCATCTTTTCATGTGTCATACTATACAATAATGTGTTTTTCAGCGTGTTGGTCATGGAGATGAGAACCATGCCAACTCAGAGCGCTCACCTCTGTTCATACAGTTCATTGACTGTGTGTGGCAGATGACACAGCAGGTAAGTTATTTTAAACAAAATGTTACTTTTTTTTAATCTTCCTGAGCTTACATAGCAATTGAAATAGAGGTATGCTTTTGCTTTAAGTTTTTAAACCCATTATTAATTCAAACAGATAACTTTAACATATTGGAAGAGTCACATTATTTGTCATATATTTACAAACTTATTCCAGAGGTGAAAATGTCTGAAGTGTTTCAAAGCATTTTATTCACCAAAACTGTGGCAAAAATACTTTGGCAAAGGGTACCATGGCAGTTTTTGAATGGGCCATTTAATCAGTTCATTCAGTGCTTGAAGTGGCCTGAAGTGGACCGTTACACCATACCAGTACCACCATACCAGTACATCACCCATTTGTCCTTATGAGTACTGGGACTTACTCTTGTGTACCACCATTCCTCATAAGCACAAACAGTGTTTATTCCCCACCACTGACCAGCTCCCTCCCTCACACATCACTGACCAGCTCCTCCCTCACACATCACTGACCAGCTCCCTCCCTCACACATCACTGACCAGCTTCCTCCCTCACACATCACTGACCAGCGCCTCCCTCACACATCACTGACCTGATCCCTCCCTCACACATCACTGACCAGCTCCTCCCTCACACATCACTGACCAGCTCCCTCCCTCACACATCACTGACCAGCTCCCTCCCTCACACATCACTGACCAGCTCCCTCCCTCACACATCACTGACCAGCTCCCTCCCTCACGCATCACTGACCAGCGCCTCCCTCACACTTCACTGACCTGATCCCTCCCTCACGCATCACTGACCAGCTCCCTCCCTCACACATCACTGACCAGCTCCCTCCCTCACACTTCACTGACCTGATCCCTCCCTCACACATCACTGACCTGATCCCTCCCTCACACATCACTGACCAGCTCCCTCCCTCACACATCACTGACCTGCTCTCTCCCTCACACATCACTGACCAGCTCCCTCCCTCACACATCACTGACCTGCTCCCTCCCTCACACATCACTGACCAGCTCCCTCCCTCACACATCACTGACCAGCTCCTCCCTCACACATCACTGACCAGCTCCCTCCCTCACACATCACTGACCAGCTTCCTCCCTCACACATCACTGACCAGCGCCTCCCTCACACATCACTGACCTGATCCCTCCCTCACACATCACTGACCAGCTCCTCCCTCACACATCACTGACCAGCTCCCTCCTTCACACATCACTGACCAGCTCCCTCCCTCACACATCACTGACCAGCTCCCTCCCTCACACATCACTGACCAGCTCCCTCCCTCACGCATCACTGACCAGCGCCTCCCTCACACTTCACTGACCTGATCCCTCCCTCACACATCACTGACCAGCTCCCTCCCTCACACATCACTGACCTGCTCCCTCCCTCACACATCACTGACCAGCTCCCTCCCTCACACATCACTGACCAGCTCCCTCCCTCACACTTCACTGACCTGCTCCCTCCCTCACACATCACTGTGTTCTGTTGGTACATGGCAAGTCATGTTAGTGAGCCCTCGCTGATCGGTATAGACTTCATTACGCGGCCTGTATAGTGTGGTAATGTATAATGTACACCACATTATACGTATATAATGTACACCACATTATACATTATATGTATATAATGTACACCACACTATACATTATATTTATATAACATACACCACACTGTAGTACATTATATACATATAATGTATGCCACATTATATAATGTGCACCACATTACACATTATATACATATAATGTATAATATGGTGTACATTATATACATATAATGTGCACCACATTACACATTATATACATATAATGTATAGTGTGGTATACATTACATACAGTTCCACAGTCTGGCCCGCTGCTTCCCTGCTCTTCATTTTTACACAATTCCTTGAGGAAATATAATTGTTATTTTGTATTTAATATATATTCCATTTTAATGCTTGAGCCTTTTTAAGCATCTTATCTCCACATGTTTAGTGCATGCCAAATTCATTGTCCTGTTTAAAATCTAAAAATGTATCTTCAGAGGAGCACTTGACTAATCCAGTGCCAGAGGTGACATGAGACACCGATGTCTTTACACAACACATTTCTGTTTGCAAAGCACAGTGGAAAATTGCAATTTTGGCTTGTTGTGCTTTGTTTTTTTGTTTTGTTTTGTTTTTGTTTTTTATAATGTGGTGAAAAAATATCTCTGTTTGGATGAAGGACCAGACATACACTCTCTCACACCTGAGACAGTGTACCATAGTAGAACAAGACTGTGATCAGGAGTCTGCTTGTTGGCCTACCGTTGACAATTGGAAATTCACATCCTATTTTCTTTTTTTTAATTATACAGAAATATGTTTTGTGAACATACCAGTAGTTCTCACTATCCCTTATTTAACTGTAGAAATTCCACATTTGAAACCCAAGGGTTCGCTGTTACGCAAGCTAACAAGGACAGTACTGGCACTTATTCTTCCCACTGCAAGCACTGAGCTACAACACCAGACTGATAAACTGTAAAAACATGTAAAATGAAGCAATTTAAACCATATACATATATTTTTTAATTAATTAATTAATTTATTTGTTTTTATTGTAGTTCCCAGCAGCCTTCGAGTTCAATGAGCTTTTCCTCATTACCATCCTGGACCACCTCTACAGCTGCCTGTTTGGTACATTTCTCTACAACAGTGAAAAAGAGAGGATTGTCGAGGCATGTATCGTTCTTGTATTAATGATAGTTATGGATCTTAAACACATTTTATTTTGTGGTTAACTGAATGCCCTTTAGATTGTTATTTTTGTTCAACAAACATTTCACACATGTTCTACACTTGCACATCCGTTTCCTTAAAAATGCTTATTGAATTTGTTAGCAGTCATCAGCACGTTCGCACAACGAGCTCATTGGGAGTATTTATCTGAATTTTGGTTCATTTGAACATGTGTGACCATAACCAACAAGAGCAGGTGGTCTTGATACCCTTCCAAATGAACTCTGGAGTGGTTCCTTTGCATTAAGAGTACAACCAGACGCAATTCAAATTGATCGGATATTTATAATAATAATGATAATAATTGTATTTATATAGCACTTTTCTAAAACAATGTTACAAAGTGCTTCACAAAAAAATAATAAAACCAGACAAGGTAAAAATAAGAGTACGACCAAATAAGTAAGAGTAAAAATAAAAAGTGTAAATAAAAACAAATATCAAACATTTGTAAAAGCTTTCATAAAAAGAAAAGTTTTACGACGAGGTTTAAAAGAAGCTGGAGACTTGGTCCGTCTTAGCTCAACAGGAAGAGTGCTCCGTAGTGTGGGGGTTCTAACGGCAAAAGCCCAACCACCCTTTGTAACAAACTGAGACCTGAGAACAACCAGCAGGGCTTCATCTGCAGCTTTTAATGGTTGATGGGGTGTATACCAAGTCAATAAGTCACAAAAGTATGAAGGCGCAAGACCATTCAAAGCCTGGAAAGCGAGCAGTAAAATTTTAAAATCAATTTGAAATATAACCAGCCAGTGTAGGGAGGCAAGCACAGGAGTGATACGGTCATGCCTCCTTGTCCCGGTAATGAGCTAAGCAGTGGCGTTTTGTACCAAATGCAGATGGTGGAGGGAGCCCTTGCTGATTAGTCAAGCCGAGAATAGATAAAAGCATGCACAACTTTTTGCAGATCGGCAATTCATAAAAATGACCTAATTTCACTCTGTAGACCCACCACCCGCGGGGATGAGCATTAGAGTAGGGTGCAATGCAGGCCAGGCAGCAGGCAAAGGCGGGGACTGCCAACTTCTGGCATCGCAGATTGGTCCTCAGGATGCGGAACGTCACCTCTCTGGCATGTGAGGAGCCTGAGCTAGTGCGGTAGGTGGAGCAGTACCAACTAGTTATAGTTGGGCTCACCTCCACACGTAGCATGGGCTCTGGAACCAAATTCCAGGAGAGGGGCTGAACTCTTTACTTTTCCGGGGATACTCACAAGTCCCCAGTTGAGCACCATGTTGGAGTTCTCCCCGAGAAATGAGAGGGTCAACTCTATATGACTGAGTCACTGGGAGGAAGACTCTGACTGTTGTGTGTGCTTATGCACCGAATAGCAGTTTGGAGTACCCAGCCTTCTTGAAGTTTCTGGGTGGTGTTCTGGATAGGGTTCTGCCTGGGGACTCTATAGTTCTGCTGAGGGACTTCAACGCTCACATGGGCAATGATGGAGAAACCTGGAGGGGTGGGATTGGAAGGAATGTCCTCCCTGATTGGAACCCAAGTGGTGTCTTGTTATTGGACTTCTGTGTGAGTCATGGATTGGTCATATCAAACACCATGTTCAAAAATAAGGTAGTTGATAAGTGTACTTGGTACCAGAACACCTTAGGCCGAAGATCAATGAAAGACTTTGTGGTCGTATCATCAGACTTGCGGCTGTATGTTTTGGACACTCGGGTGAAGACAGGAGCAGAGCTGTAACTGATCACCACCTGATGGTGAGTTGGATCAGATGGCGGAGAAGGCTGCCAGACGAACCTGGCAAACCCAAACACGTAGTGAGGGTGAACTGGGAATGACTGGCCCCTGTCCATGAGGTCTTCAGCTCCCACCTCTGGAAGAAGTTCTCGTGTATCCCGAATGAGGCTGGGGACATGGAGTCTGAATGGGCCATGTTCAAAGCCTCTGTTGCAGATACGGCAGGTAGGAGCTGTAGGCATGAAGTTATTGGTGAATGAGAAATTTTTCGGACAACTCAACATCAGGTTCAAAAAAAGAAGTGGAGGGACTATTAATAACAGAATCAATTACCCTGAAGAGAACTTCAGGATTGTAGTTATTTCTTGATATTAGTTCAGAGAAGTACGTTGATCTCACAACCATATGGTAAATTAACATTTGGTTTTTAAGGGTGTTATGTGCTAATTCGGACTTGTTGACCTTCCATTGGCGTTCTGATTTTCTACAGAGTCTTTCAAGGGCATGAGTGTAATCATTCAGCCAGGGGAGGTTATTTGATTTTTGTTTCCTAGTTTTAAACGGTGCAACTTGGTCGAGGATGGATAGGCACTGATCATTGAATGAATTTAATAGTGCATCTGGATTGAGAGGGATAAAGAGGGATTAAAGGATGATGAATTAAAAGTGATTCGCCGTAGGTGAATCGCTTTTAAAGATGATTCATTGTAGGTGTTGTTGAGAATCACCTTCGTGGTCCTCGTCCCCGGGTCCGTTGATGTGAAGAAAACAGCCACCACATCTTAGGAGATTAAAATGATTTTATTGAGTACAGATCTGGAGACACACTGCCAATCCGTCGTGTGTGTCTGACTTCCTTTGTGTGTGAGCTTCTTTATATGCTAAACCTCCCTTGTTCATTCATCACACATGGCCTTGATTTTCCTGTCCAATATGTTTGGTCAATGCACCCTTTCATGGTTGAGCTTTAGGGAGGGCTCATCCTGTTTGGACCTGCAGCTCTTAGCCGGGGGCCCTCCTTGCACCAGACACGGTATCTCTCCCAAGGCCCCAGGGGAGGGCAACCCCCTCCCCTACCCACATTCAGTGCGAGGCATGCAATATATTTCATCTACATGAATGTGTCTTTTTCACCCTCTGTTCTGGTTACATACATTGGTTTCATACAGAGTAATACAAATACACTCGGGTTATATTTAATATCAACAGTGTTCATTACACCCTCTCTTTGAGGGTGACATGGTGGTGCAGTGGATAGCACTGTCGCCTCACACAATCAGAATCATTATTGGCCATGTATGTTTGCACATACATGGAATTTGACTCCGGTTTCATGACTCTCTCACTGTACTTAACATAGAATAACAACACAACAACACAACCTTCAGATATATACACAAGGACTGACTATATACAGGTGAAATAAGAGGGAATAACATGCAATGGTGCAGAGAATGTGTCAGATGCTGATATAAATGTTAGCAAGTTACTTACATACATGCCTGAGGTAGATGGACATGACAGAACATACCAGAATACGTACAATGTACAGTACAGTATATACAAAATGGTTGGATTTGACAATGTTAAGTGTTCATTTGAAAGACAGCCCGCGGAAAGAAACTTTTTATACCTGGTTGTTTTGGGGTACAGTGCTCTGTATTGTCTACCAGAGGAAGGGAGTTGGAACAGGTTGTGGCCAGGGTGTGATGGGTCTGCAATGATGTTGCCTGCCCGTTTCCAGAGATGTATAAATCCTGAATGGAGGGCAGGTTGGCACCAATGATTTTCTCTGTAGACTTAACTGTCTGTTGTAGTCTGTCCTTGACCAGTTTAGTGGCTAATCCAAACCAGACTGATGGATGTGCAGAGAACAGACTGGATTATTGCAGTGTAGAACTGAATAAGCAGTTCCTGAGGCAGGTTGAACTTCCTGAGCTGGCGGAGAAGCTACATCCTCTGCTAGGCCTTCTTCATGATTGTGTCTATGTTGGATGCCCACCTTAGGTGCTGGGAGATTGTGGAACCCATAAATCTGTAGGTTTTCACTGTAGACATCATGCTGTTGAGTATGGTGATGGGGGACAGTATCGGGGGACTCCTCCTGAAGTCCACTGTCATCTCAACTCCTTTGAGCATGTTCAGCTCCAGGTTGTTATGGCCGCACCAGAAGGCCAGCTGTTCAACATCCCAATTTATATGCAGACTCGTCACCATCCCGGATAAGGCCAATGATGATTGTGTTGTCTGCAAACTTCAGGAGTTTAACAGACGGGTCACCTGAGGTGCAGCCGTTTGTGTAGAGGGAAAAGAGTACAGGGGAGAGCACACATCCCTCGGGGGGCACCAGTGCTGATTGCCCAGGTGCTGGATGTGATTTTCCCCAGCCTCACCAGCTGCCTCCTTTCTGTCAGGAAGTTTTTAATCTATGGCAGATAGGGGCTGTGGTAACTTCTACCTCTAAAAAGTACCACTCAAGTTCATGCTCAAGATCCTTTATATAGGCAGAGAAAAAACAATATGTACATAAAGAGGCTTACGCCGACTGTCTTGTAGGGGAGACTGAGCTTACGACACACACACAGCGACAAAATAAAATAGAGAGAACCCCATCCCCCAGAAACTCCCCAAAGCTGCATCTCCTAACAAACAGTTACCCCTAGTGGGAGTATAGCTATTTTGCCATTATCTGAACTTATTTTATAATGATCACATTACAACACTTCTCCCCCTTTAAATTCCCACATTCCCTGAATGTAAATTAACTCGGAAAACAATAACAGTGGTGTCTTTAGCATGTGTACACCTAAAACTTATACTAGTGTCTTTGCAACAGTTTAGCACCTGAAAAGCATGACAGATTCAACATTCAGGCTAACAAAAACTGTCCAGTCACACATTCAGTCTGTCTGGAGGTTTGCGCGTGCTCTGTGATCTTTGCAATACCGCCAGTGACCCAGCAGGCTTAACTAGTGAGGGTGTTTTGTGACCAGAATGTCAGGCAACCCATGGACTGCAAACACTTGCCTGAGTTTGTCTATGATTGTGTGGACTGTGATGCTGTTCATGATGTGGGCTTCTATCCATTTGGATCCACCACTACAAGGAACATTTGCCCCATAAAGAGGCCAGCAAAGTCCAAATGTAGCCTAGACCAGGGGCGATCTGGCCACTCCCATGGGCGCAAAGGAGCTGGTGGTTGCATGTTCTGATTGTTCTGACACTGTGTGCATGATTTTACATTGTTCTCAAGATCCTGATCCATTCTTGGCCATCGGACGTAGGATCTTGCAAGGCTTTTCATCTGAGACACAACTAGATGGGTCTCATGTACTTCCTTCACAATCTGTGAATGGCCAGGGGGAGGTACAATGACCCTCAAACCCCAAAAGATGCAGCCATCCTGCAGACTCAGTTCTGTCTTGTATTTAGCATAAGGCCTCATGTTCCTCTCCTTCCACAACACTGGGCCAACCTTGTAAAAGGAAAGCCTTAGCTTCGGACAGAACTGCGTCTCTCTCTATCCACTGCTTGATCTGGGTCACCTTTACAGGTGTCTCTGACAGCTTCTCGAATGAAAACATCATCTCTGGTGGCACATATGTAGTAGCTGGTGTCTCAGGTAAAGGTAGTTGACTCAGCGCATCAGCATTTGCATTATCCTTACCCGCTCTGTACACTATAGTGTACTGGTAGGCTGACAGTGTGAGAGCCCAACGCTGTATCTTGGCTGAGGCTAGCGGTGGGATACATTTGGTCTCACTGAACAGGCTTATCTGGGTCCATAGTTCAAGTTCAAGTTCAAGTACTTTATTTGCCACATGCACAGAAATACAGAGTAAAACATGCAGTGAAATGAAAGGAGGTACTCAGTCTGTCACTGTGTGAAAAAAGACATAGGCCTAGTATAGTATAGAGATAAAAAACAAAAGATTGAGTCAAAAATAGAACAAACAATAAATAAAAAATAAAAAGAGGTACTGATTAGAGGTACTGATTAAAGTGTTTGACAGCAAAAACAATGGCCAGACCTTCTTTGTCTAACTGTGAATATCCCTTCTCAGCTGCCATCAGGGTATGTGAAGCAAAACTGATAGGCTTCTCTGAACGGTCCTCCACATGTGAGAGGATGGCCCCGACTCCGTAAGGTGAGGTGTCACATGAAAGGGTAATCTCTTTGTCTGGGTCATGGTGAACAAGCAGCTTCGCTGAGTGGAGGAGACCTTTCACTTCCTTGAAAGCTTCCTTCTGTTCTTCACCTCCTTGCCACTTAGTGTCATTGTGAAGCATTTGTACAGCAGGGCCAAAACCTTTGAGAGGTCAGGAAGGAACTTGCCATAATAATTCACTAGGTCCAAAAATAATCTGAGTTCATGGGTGCTCTTGGGGCTTGGGGGCCTCCTTGATAGTTCTCATTTTGTCTTCCACTGAGCAGAGCCCATCAGCTGTGATCTTGTGCCCCAGGTAGGTCACACCCGGTGCCAGGAACACACTTTAAGTGTTTTAACCACAGCCCTGCATTTGACAGCCTCTTCAGCACCTGTCTAAGTTTGCCAGATGCTGCTCCTCCATGGCCCCCATGATCAAAATATTTTCAAGATACAATGCTGTGTGGAATCCCTTGCAACAAAGTGTCCATTGTCCTTTGGAAAATGGCAGGACTGGATGCCACCCCAAACACCAGGTGATTGTATCTGAATAATCCCCTATGACTGTTGGATCATGATGTACTCTTTTGAATCCTCGTCAAGCAGCAGCTGTTGTTAAGCATGACTCATGTCCAGCTTTGTGAATAGCTTTCTCCCCTAAAACAGGTCGCAAACGGGTCATCCACCCATGGCAATGGGTACTCCACCAGCTTAGAGACCTGATTCACCGTAAGCTTGTAGTATCAAAACTGAAACAATGGGAGCCGCCCTTGAAAACAGGACAGGCTCAATGACGACCTGCTTCTATGAACGTTCCTGCTCCTCCTTGACTTTGTCTTTCAAGGCATAGGGCACCAACCTGAGCTTGAAAAACCATGATGTGGACTCAGGGTCGACATTGAGTTTCACTGTTACGCCCCTCAGCATGCCCAGCACATCCCTGAAAATGTCACTGTACTGCTGCAGAATGTCCTGTCATGGTACATACTTAATTTCATGTCAGCTGAGTAGGATTTTGTGAAGCCAATTGCAGCCCAAAAGACTGGGCCCCCTGCCCTTAGCTATCACCAGCCTGGCTTTTGCCTTCTGACCTTCAGCTGAAATATCCACATATAGCACCCCTAAATGAGGTATGGGCTGCCCTATATAGGTCCTGAGTTTGAGGTTTGACAGGCTGATGGGAGGCAGATTAGACTCGCATGTCCTCCTATAGGTCTTGTCGTGGCAATTATTGAATTCCACGCTGACAGAAATGAGGAATGAGACAAAAATCTCTTACAGTATTGTCACACGATTTTAATATATGTTCATGAACAGACGCATTCAAGCCCAGTTGCCTGAATGCACACCGATCAATACAGTACAGTCTCTCTTATAGGACAGTTTTCTGTTCTTCCCTTCCTTATCTCATGTCTTCCAGCTCTCATCCACCAAGGCCATTTCTCCATTTAGTGTGTACACACTTGCTACACTCAGTGAGTCTCCCATACAGCCAACAATTAACAATAGGCCCTTATTTGTGCACCTGGAGAAGACACTTTATAAGACTACCTTTGTTCTATTACACATGGACTTCAAGCATCCATCTAAGCAATGCAAGGTCATGGTCATGCCCTCACAATCCCCCCTTTTGATTACTTTTAATCAACAACAAATCGCCTAAATAAAGCATCAAAGAAAACGTAACAATGGTTATACATCCTGGGGAACATCTTACCTCACACAGTATGACTGTGAGGCCTGTCTGTCAGTTGTAAGTCAACTGACATGCTTCAGACGTACATCAAAAACACTCCATATAAACTCAGCAGTCAAACAGAAGTCACAATGATCCCATGTCCTCTCCAACCAAACACCTCACTTGACTCTTGTCTAGAAATGAGTAAAAGACCGGAGAAGTTACTTACACTAATCTGAGCGGTTATATCACAAGAAAAAAAATCAGTGGTGACATTTGGGAACTTTTGTGGATGCTCAGAATCCATCTAAAACACAACACAGTCCCCAGTAACATAAAATAGTGAATAAATGATGAAACAATAAATGATATATTCATAACACACATAGATTGGTTACAAATAAACTAACTAAGCATTAATGTAAGGAAAGGAAAACAAACCAATAACTCCAAATAAAGGAAAGGATCTTGGGGAACTACTCTATTAAATGAAGTGACTGTAGACACTTGCTAAAAAATTTTCATTATCATCACGATCATATGGTGGAACCCATGGATCATATGGTGGAACCCAGGGATCAAATGTTGGAACCCATGGATCATACGGTGAAACCCAGGGATCACATGGTGGAACCCAGGGATCAGGAAAATGTTGAACTTGTACAGTGTTAAGTACAGTCTTAATACAATATTTACGGATCATACCAATCATACAAGTAATGATGAAAACGATGACCAAAAACAGAAGAATACCCATAATCAGCGTGCGAATGAATGATGGACCCACAAATGCCAAGGGACCAAATATTCCTGACAACAGATCCCACCCTTGAAAAGTATGTAAATCTGTCACCCCTTGTTCAGTATCATGTTTCAATTCTAATATTTCAGCATCGTTGCTGATAATACATGTACAACATTCAGTGGAGATCACCTTACATACGTCACCCTGTGAGGCTAACAGAAGATCCAACGCCATCCTATTTCCAGTTGCAATATGGCCAACATCATCTAAGTGTCTTGCCGTGGCCGTAATGGCAGCTGTAGAGACGTTCATGTGACATTCTAACACAGTAGAGTGACTTGATCTCCTCCTGAGCTGCATATATACCATACGAGGGTATCAATATGCCAAATGTGCACTGAGCAGTTGATAAGGCATGTTTAGCTTGGCGATGGAGTGATGATAATTCTGATGCAGACGCCTGTCTGATTAAGGGTACCAGAAATACAAAGTAACACCGACTGTGGGCTTCTTTCAGGGAACAGCTATAGGCCTGATCACCACAAATCAGATATACCTTTTCAGGCAGTATGGGTTGCTTACTGAACGTTATCTTTACTGTCCTATTACAACAAGTAGTGTCTGCGGTAATTTCCTAACGGGGGTCCTGTACACACAGAGAGACATCAGGCAGGGCATGCACATGCAGAGTAGGACAAGTAAATGAAATGCTGCGAGCTAAAGACTTAGTAGAGAATATAGGCCTAGATACACACTGTAAACCCTAAAAATGCTGACTGTATTTGCAAATTCCATGGGGCTGAATACGCCCCGGCTACAATACGATAGGTGTATTCTGGTTCAGTCATAGGCTTACATTCTACAAACCCCAATTCAAGTGAAGTTGGGACGTTGTGTAAAACGTAAATAAAAACAGAATACAATGATTTGCAAATCCTTTATGACCCACTATATTCAATTGAGTACACTACAAAGACAAGATATTTAATGTTCAAACTGATAAACTTTGTTTTTTTTTTTGTAAATATTCACTCATTTTGAATTTGATGCCTGCAACACGTTCCAAAGAAGCTGGGACAGGGGCATGTCCACCACTGTGTTACACCACTTTTCCTTTTAACAACACTCAATAAGCGTTTGGGAACTGAGGACACTAATTGTTGAAGCTTTGTAGGTGGAATTCTTTCCCATCCTTGCTTGATGTACGACTCCAGTTGTTCAACAGTCCTGGGTCTCCGTTGTCGTATTTTACGCTTCATAATGCACCACACATTTTCAGTGGGAGACAGGTCTGGACTGCAGGCAGGCCAGTCCAGTACCCGCACTCTTTTACTACGAAGCCCCGCTGGTGTAACACATGCAGAATGTGGCTTGGCATTGTCTTGCTGAAATAAGCAGGGACGTCCCTGAAAAAGACGTCGCTTGGATGGCAGCATATGTTGCTCCAAAACCTGTATGTACCTTTCAGCATTAATGGTGCCTTCACAGATGTGCAAGTTACCCATGATGCCATGGGCACTAACACCCCCCATACCATCACAGATGCTGGCTTTTGGACTTTGTGCTGATCGCAATCTGGATGGTCCTTTTCCTCTTTAGCCCGGAGGACACGACGTCCATGATTTCCAAAAACAATGTGAAATGTGGACTCGTCAGACCACAGCACACTTTTCCACTTTGCGTCAGTCCATCTCAGATGAGCTCCGGCCCAGAGAAGCCGGCGGCGTTTCTGGGTGGTGTTGATATCTGGCTTTGGCTTTGCATGGTAGAGTTTTAACTTGCACTTGTAGATGTAGCGACGAACTGTGTTAACTGACAATGGTTTTCCCAAGTGTTACGGAGCCCACGTGGTAATATCCTTTACACAATGATGTCGGTTTTTAATGCAGTGCCGCCTGAGGGGTCGAAGGTCACGGGCATTCAATGTTGGTTTTCTGCCTTGCCGCTTACGTGCAGAGATTTCCCTGGATTCTCTGAATCTTGTGATGATATTATGGACTGTAGATGATGAAATCCCTAGATTCCTTGCAATTGTACGTTGAGAAACATTGTTCTTAAACTGTTGGACTATTTGCTTACGCAGTTGTTCACAAAGTGGTGAACCTCGCCCCATCCTTGCTTGTGAACAACTGAGCCTTTTGGGGATGCTCCTTTTATACCCAATCAGGACACTCACCTGTTTCCAATTAACCTGTTCACCTGTGGAATGTTCCAAACAGGTGTTTTTTGAACATTCCTCAACTTTCCCAGTCTTTTGTTGCCCCTGTCCCAGCTTTGGAATGTGTTGCAGGCATCAAATTCAAAATGAGTGAATATTTGCAAAAACAATAAAGTTTATCAGTTTGAAAATTAAATATCTTGTCTTTGTAGTGTATTCACTTGAATAGAGGTCAAAAAGGATTTGCAAATCATTGTATTCTGTTTTTATTCACATTTTACACAATGTTCCAACTTCATTGGAATTGGGGTTTGTACACTACCGCTCAAAAGTTTGGGATCACCCAAACAATTTTGTGTTTTCCATGAAAAGTCACACTTATTCACCACCATATGTTGTGAAATGAATAGAAAATAGAGTCAAGACATTGACAAGGTTAGAAATAATGATTTGTATTTGAAATAAGATTTTTTTTACATCAAACTTTGCTTTCGTCAAAGAATCCTCCATTTGCAGCAATTACAGCATTGCAGACCTTTGGCATTCTAGCTGTTAATTTGTTGAGGTAATCTGGAGAAATTGCGCCCCACGCTTCCAGAAGCAGCTCCCACAAGTTGGATTGGTTGGATGGGCACTTCTTTGAGCAGATTGAGTTTCTGGAGCATCACATTTGTGGGGTCAATTAAACGCTCAAAATGGCCAGAAAAAGAGAACTTTCATCTGAAACTTAACAGTCTATTCTTGTTCTTAGAAATGAAGGCTATTCCATGTGAGAAATTGCTAAGAAATTGAAGATTTCCTACACCGGTGTGTACTACTCCCTTCAGAGGACAGCACAAAAGGGGTCTAACCAGAGTAGAAAAAGAAGTGGGAGGCCGCGTTGCACAACTGAGCAAGAAGATAAGTACATTAGAGTCTCTAGTTTGAGAAACAGACGCCTCACAGGTCCCCAACTGGCATCTTCATTAAATAGTACCTGTTAGAGCCTGTTTGTGCTGTCCTCTGAAGGGAGTAGTACACACCGGTGTAGGAAATCTTCAATTTCTTAGCAATTTCTCACATGGAATAGCCTTCATTTCTAAGAACAAGAATAGACTGTCGAGTTTCAGATGAAAGTTCTCTTTTTCTGGCCATTTTGAGCGTTTAATTGACCCCACAAATGTGATGCTCCAGAAACTCAATCTGCTCAAAGAAGTGCCCATCCAACCAATCCAACTTGTGGGAGCTGCTTCTGGAAGCGTGGAGTGCAATTTCTCCAGATTACCTCAACAAATTAACAGCTAGAATGCCAAAGGTCTGCAATGCTGTAATTGCTGCAAATGGAGGATTCTTTGACGAAAGCAAAGTTTGATGTAAAAAAAATCTTATTTCAAATACAAATCATTATTTCTAACCTTGTCAATGTCTTGACTCTATTTTCTATTCATTTCACAACATATGGTGGTGAATAAGTGTGACTTTTCATGGAAAACACGAAATTGTTTGGGTGATCCCAAACTTTTGAACGGTAGTGTATATCGTTATTGCAGTCAGTAGGCACGGCCAGAAACTCTACACGATATTGAAGCATTGCATTTACCACTGTTTCAAATTTGGATACCTTCCATAATTCTGCATAGTTTAACTCACATGGCCTGTAACCTTTATTGAACTCAGACAAGGCAAATGAGATTCTCTCTTTCTCATTACCGGGTAGATCATTATGAATAAGCCCTGAAACATAACATACTGAGAAGGTCTCATATAGGTTAATACTGAACACCCTAAAGTCTGCTGCAGACAACTCTACGGGAACTACCATCGGTGATTGAAACAACTTCGGTAATTTCTAACAAATTCACCAATTAGTAAAGTTACAAGAGGTGGCCCATTCTTCCATTATGGTTATAGCCAGATTTCCCCTATAGGTATCAAAGCATCCCACACGCATTAGAGGGGGTTCAACAGTCTGAGTGGCCACTGTGGCATTAGCAATACCTTCAGTAGTAGTGATCGCTTATCCATGACCAATAAACTTTGCTTACTTCGACCAAACTTCAACCAGAACTTCAACCAAACTTCGACCAGGGTGAACTGTTGTAGGGTCGATGGTTAATAGACAGCTCTCTCTATCACACGTATCTCTCCTGCAGAAAAAGACACTGATCTCCTGTCATCTGTACATCTGGCAATTTGGCTATGGTGGTGGTAAAAGGTGTTGATGTAACAGAGGTCGATGTTACCACATTATCATTTTGCAGGGAATCAAAGAGCCATAATATGGGACAAACAGTCACAATAGTTGTTATTGTAAAACACCAAATCGTTCCCCTGAGACTAAATCCAGTTCTCTTAAAAGGATGCCAGGGCCTGCTTTCAGGTGCTGGCCTCATCACTACAAAGTACCTCAATGGTGGCCTGTTGTTATCAGGCTCCATTAGATAAAGAATGTCTCTCCCTATATCGTAGCAACCGTTGGCTCTCGGTAGGTTTCTAACCCTCGGTGAGAGCTGGCCGCGTCTACTTCTCTTCCTCGTTTGTGAGCGGCACGGGTCTCTCACCCTGGCCCTCTGTCTCTAGTGGTGGCACCTTCTTACAGTGGCTGGCGTGTGTCCAGCTGACTCTCCCCTCCACCTTCACCGCTGTAGGTGTGGTCAAGAGCACTTGGTGGGGCCCCACCCACGGGGCTTCCTCCAGTGTTTTCTCTTTAGGTCCTTTATCAGCACCCAGTCTCCTGGCGTCAGGTCATACAGATGATCCTCTTGGCTGTGGAAGTGCCGATCTCACCTGCATGTGAATAGAAGTCAGCATTTGGTTTAGTTGCATGCAATAGTTAAGCATCACATCCTCCATGAGGTCTGAGCTGAGGACCCGCCTTTGTGGGGGAAGGCTAGTCCAGTGTTCATCGGTCTGCCTGTGAAAATTTCAAAAGGTGACAGACTTGTTGTGGCCCTCCCTCTCACCCTCATAGCCATCAGCACTAGTGGCCATGCTTTTATCCACGTGAGTCCTGTCTCATCACAATATTTGAGCAGTTTATTTTTAATCGTCCAATTTTCTCTCTCCACTGCTCCACCACACTGTGGGTGATAGGCACTGTGGGTGATAGGCACAACGTTGTTTCAGATTAATACCCAGAAATGTGGAAAGTTGTTTAACAGCACTATTTACAAAGTGAGTTCTGTTATCACTGCTGATCTTCCATGGTGTTCCCCATCTGGGAATAATCTCTCTTACTAGCACCTTCACTACTGCGGAGGCATCTGCCTTTCCTGTAGGGAAAACTTCAACCCACTTAGAAAACATATCAGCAATCACAAGACAACATTTCTCTCCCTCACATGGTGTTAGTTCAATGACATCCATCTGCAGGGGATCAAACGGGTGGCCAGGGGGAGGGTGGCTCGAGGCTTGTGTGGTTTGCCCTCTTGCAGCATTGTTTTTCAAACAAATTAATATGTTGAACAAAATTTTGGGAACAATTTGTGAAGCCTCTCGTAAACCAGTGTTTGTTTACTGCGTCCACCATCCCCCCTTTTGACACATGGTCCTCTCCATGTGCCGATTTGCATAAAAGGAAACAAACACTTAGGCAGACAAGGACGTCCGTGCTCAGACTGCCATATGTTATTTACATATATACATCCAACTCCTCTCTAACAACATGCCACTGTTCGCTGCTTTCCCCCATGTTCTTGTAACAGAACAGAAGTCATAAAGCCGCCTTTTCATCCACAGTTTGTGTGATGGTCCGTCAGGGACACACAGTCCCAATGTGGACGTGGTAGTCAAAGTCTGTTTCAGTCAAATGAAATCTGCGTCAGCAGCCTCGGTCTACGTCACAGTGTCAGTTGAGCCTCCACACACAAACACACACAAACACACACACACACACACACACACACACACACACACACACACACACACACACACACACACACACACAAACAAGAGTGACACAGCCACATGTAATCACACGTATCACAGATCCACTGTCTGTATAGTAGGTTGCAGTATCACGAGGAGGCAAGATATAAGTTTACTGGTTTAATAGAGGACGACTGGTACATGAGTACACTACAATCAGATGCGCTGTCACTACACTGAATGCCCTCTAGCGGCAGCGTAGCATTTATAGGCCACTGTATTAATGCGAACAATAAAGTAGTCCCACAACACATCTCCTTTCCTTTGAGTCTTTGAGACAGTGCTTTCTATATGAACATATTATAAGGAAACCTTTTGTTAAAGTTAACTTAGGGAACATTTCAAAATGATTGCATTTCCAAACTGAACATCAACAAGTCATTAAACAAGAATTAGTCCTACTCTAAGATGATCTGGATAGGCTGCCAGTCACCAGCACAGTTGCAGTGGATTATTCTGCCACTCAATGCATACTGTGTACTATGCTGGAACAAAGTCTTTAAATCTTTCTGGGGGTCTAACAACTCGGCCACGAGATGTCATTTTCTCTTGGGCTTGTGGTACCTCTGCTGCAGCAGGCAGATCCTCGTGGGAAGCAAGTAGGTCTGGCACGTTGTCGTTGGCAGCAGGTGGGTGTGGTACATCACTTTCAGGGTGTCCTTCAGGTGGAAGCGCGGCAGTGCTAGTGATTGGTTTCAGGTGACGTCGGTTTCGGTGAAGGACCCCTCTCTCCATCTGTACAAGGTAAGACCTAGGTGTGTCACATTGTCATATGACTGTTGCATTTCTCACCCATCCCTGCTCATTGTCCAGCTTTACAGCCACTCTGGCACCTGGATGGAGTATTGGTAAGTCTCTGACATTGTTTCTCCTATTGTAGTTACGTCTGTAGTTTTGTTTTGCCCTTTCATCGGCTTGTTTCACCTGCTTGAAGTCTGGCCATGCCGGCTGTAGGTTTGACTCGAGTGTGGGGGCCGTTGTCTTGATTTGCCTGCCCAGCATGAGTTGTGCTGGGCTCACTCCGGTGACTTGAAGTAGTATTTCTCTGTAGCTCATCAGAGCTGTGAAGGGGTCAGGCTGTTTCAGGATCTTTTTCGCTGTCTGCACCGCCCTTTCTGCTTCTCCATTGTATTGAGCATAGTGGGGACTCGAGGTGATGTGCTGGAAATCAAAGTCAGTAGCAAACTGGTCAAAGGCTTGTCCAGTGAACTGTGGGCTGTTATCTGTTACAAGAACATCAGGGCATCCCCAGCGTGAAAACATGTTCTTTAAGCGTGCTCTGGTAGTCTCTCCTGACAGGTTCTTTAGGTAGGCTATTTCTATATAATCTACAACTACCAAGTAATATTTCTTGTCTACCTCACAGATGTCCGCAGCTACCCTCTCCCAGGGGCAGTTTGGTAATGGAGTTGTCATGAGAGATTCTCTCCTTTGACTTGGCCTTGACTCTTGACAGTATCTGCAACTACTGACCATGTTCTCAATATCTTTCCCTATCGCAGGCCACCAGCCACTTTGTCGGGCACACTCCCTGCATTTAACGATACCCTGGTGGCCATCATGAATGCACTGCAGTATTTCTCTGCGCATAGCTCGCGGTACGACTATTCTTTCTCCGTGTAACAATAGGTCTTGGGAGTAAGAGAGGTGCTGTTGTGCAGTGTAGTATGGCTTTACTTCATTGACCACATGGGTGAGACATACTGCAGCATAATGGCCTATCTTTCTACAGTTTCTACATTCTACATTTCTGGCAGGACAAAAGTCTGCTTTTCCATGAGGTCTGCCACATCTGTTACACTTGTATCCATTTACAGTGGCTTGCAAAAGTATTCATACCCTTTGAACTCTTCCACATTTTGTCACGTTTCGACCACAAACATAAATATATTTTATTGGAATTTTATGTGAAAGACCAACACAAAGTGGCCCACAATTGTGAAGTACAAAGAAAAGTATACATGATTTAAAAAAATTTTTACAAATAAAAAACTGAAAAGTGCAGCGTTCAAAAGTATTCAGCTCCCCTGAGTCAATACTTTGTGGAACCGCCTTTTGCTGCAATTACAGCTGCAAGTCTTTTGGGGTATGTCTTTACCAGCTTTGCACATCTAGAGACTGAAATTTTTGCCCATTCTTCTTTGCAAAACAGCTCAAGCTCAGTCAGATTAGATGGAGAGCATTTGTGAACAGCAGTTTTCAGATCTTGCCACAGATTCTCAATTGGATTTAGGTCTTGACTTTGACTGGGCCATTCTAACACATGAATATGTTTTGTTTTAAACCATTCCATTGTAGCCCTGGCTTTATGTTTAGGGTCGTTGTCCTGCTGGAAGGTGAACCTCCGCCCCAGTCTCAAATCTTTTGCAGACTCCAACAGGTTTTCTTCCAAGATTGCCCTGTATTTGGCTCCATCCATCTTACCATCAACTCTGACCATCTTCTGGTTTCCACTAGTTTTGAGCTCAGTGTTTTACCCTTTTTACTTTACTTTTATTTTTAGAGATCTCGTGCCCTAGGAAGAGGATTTTTTCCTGAACAGATTGCAGTTTACTCAAGCTAGCTTTGCGGCCTTGTTCTGCTAGCTGTTATAGCAATGCAATGGTACCAACTTCACAAGCTTGTTTTGCCGATGAACAGATCATCAAATCTCAGCATGCCCCCCACTGGGCGCTCTAAACTCTCCAGCCCTGCATGCAAAACCCGAGAGTAGATCGCTGGGGATTCAACATAACCTTGTGGCATCCTGGTCCACGAAGATGTCTGACCCTGAAACGCAAAAGCAAACCAATTCTGAGAGTCTGGGTGCAACACACACACTGCTGCCCGTAAGTCTCGCATGAATCACCACTGTGCTGGCTGATTCTGCCCCCTTATCTTTTTTATTTATTTTTATTTTTTTAATGGGAAAGATAGGCCTCCCCACTGGCTGGGAGCACATGGGATAATGACTCCTGCTGCCAGCAAACTGTTAAACACTGGTGTTATACCCATTACTGCCTCTGGTCTGGGCAGATATTGTGCCTGACATGGACGGTACTATGTACTGTTGGGTGTCACATGGAGGGGTTCAACCCCTTTAACTTATCCCCACATCCTAATTATATGTAGCCCACAAAATTGTGGCACTTTTGCAACTGTGGTGAGTCAGTGGTTAACTGGGGGAAATTTATCCACCCCTCAAGTTGAATTTACTGCTCTGTGCTAAATGCACAGTCCGTTTTCCCATAAAAGTGCTCTGAAATGGGCATCTATATGCTTACATTTGGGGTGAGTATTGCACTCCTTCTCCCCTTGTCTCCCACATGTGGTCTTGTGAACACTGAGTGACCCACAGCCCTAAATCCTCCCACTGGGTGTCAACTGTTTTGACCAGAGGCACATGTGGTGTCGAGTTACACACCCAGTGGAGCTGAGTTATGGCGGGGGTCGGCACAACCATCTGACATGAAGGTGTGTTGTGGTGACATGTGAGTATGCGCCAATTCAAGCAAATCGGAGGTTATTGATCTCGGCCCTGGTGGCGACATATCCCATTGGTATATGTACAATGGCTTGCCATGCCCTAATTGTACATACTGACCTGGGATGTCTGATTCTCTAGTGATGTCAATTCCTTCCTCTGGTACAATATAACACCAAGCCCAGTGCACACATCACATTTCTGGCTAACACATTTACAGGGCAACATTTGGAAAAGAGAAAAGTGTTTTTTCACCGTCTTCTGTGAGGACTGACAGTGGCGTGGTATATAATTCTCTCACTGCAACACCTGATGCCCTACAGTGTCAACATATCTACCACTCAATTTTCTGGGTCTCTTGAAATTCATTTTCTTTTATTATTAAAACCTTAGCTGTGGAGTCAACCAAAACGTAATATTTTTTTCTTCTCTCTGCCATCTCTAAAATCATTTCAGGTAAATTCTCAATTGTGCTCACCTTTGTCATATTGAATATGCTCTGGCTGTCATGTGTATGTGCTGGTGTGTATGTGTGTGTGTGTGTGTGTATGTGGTGTTGGGGGTTGGGGGTGCATTCACCAGACTCTGGAATCTCCCCCGTCCCCACCGCCAGTCACACTTCAACTTCGATGTACACACCGCGTGTGTCCAGTGGGTTCCAGTCTCTTTCTTGGTTCAGTGCAGTCGTTTGCCCAATGACCAGGGGCCCCATAGTTCCAACACCCCTCGTCTCGAGGGCCTGCATTGCGGGGTCCTCAGCCTCTGCTCTGAGGGGGACCGCTGCGCCCTCTGCTTCTCCCTCTGCCTCTGTTGGGGCTCTGCTGAGTCTGGAACTGTGCCAGCTGATGGATGATTTCTTCCTCCATGCCGTCCAGGAAACATCTTGAACTGCCGTTCATACGGGGAGTCATTTCGTTCATTCAGCAGCACTGGTGGTGCTAGACCACTGTTTTCCCTGAAAACTTTAGTCAGTCTGACTAAAAAGTCAGACTGTCAGTCTCTCTAGGCTGCTGTTGTCCCCCATCTCATGGTGGCTGGGAAACTGTCTCTCATTCTGCCACATAGTCCCTCTGCACGGCACCAATAATCGGTATTGTCTGACAGTTATAACGGTCAATTTCATCCCGGCTGTACCCGCCTGGTGTGGAGGCAGGGTGGTCTCTGGGCTCCACGTGATAGACTGCTGCGGCAGCCAGTTGTTCTCGGGCCTCTGGATATAGACGGGCAGGCTGTCGTCGGTCTGCGGCAGGTTGCAGGGTCTCTGATGAGCGGCTGAGACAGGGAGGAGATCCAGGTCCATCTGTGAAAACTGAGGACAGTGATTAATTGTCCCCCTTGCCCTTCTATCTCTTGTCTCACTATTCTTTTGGGTGTTTTTTTCTCAGCCTCCACTTTCCAAATCATTAACATCCTCTAATCTATTTTACCTTTACCTTTCTTCTTCTCATATTTCTCCATATTATCCTGCAATTGTAACTGATTTACACTAAAACTACCAGTTTCAGGAAATCCAAATTTCTTTCCCCACATTGAAAGCTGATTACAGGAATCATCACCATAATTTTCACACGTAATTTTCAACATATCCTGTCAAACAAGACTTGGTCAAAGGTTTGCTTTGGTTTTTTCCCGTACTGCTATCCTGCAGTCACTCTCTTACCCGGAAATTTCCTGTACCGACAATTCAGTTGACATTATTCATTATTTCATTTGCCAATGGGTCGTCACCCCTAAGTGAATGTCATTACCTTCAGACATATCCACGTGGTCTTCAATACTTATCCTAATTCAAAATAAAAAGCTGAATCACACAATTCCTCTCCCCACAATCGCATAACTCTCTTCTCAACCCCAGGAGTTGACTATGAACTATCCTCGGGAGAGGTAGACTTCCTGGGTCTTTGGCGATTTTTCAATCCCTTCACCAGGCTGGCTGGCCAGATTCTGTGCAGAGTGGGTCAAGGAACAATATGAGTTAGGCATCCCAGACGAGCCCCGAAACTGTCATTATTGAATTCCACGCTGATAGAAATGAGGAATGAGACAAAAATCTCTCACATTACATTCAAACGATTTTAATATATGTTCATGAACAGACGCATCCAAGCCCAGGTGCTTGAATGCGCACCGGTCAATACAGTACAGTCTCTCTTATAGGACAGTTTTCTGTTCTTCCCCTCCGTACCTCATATCTTCCAGCTCTCATCCACCAAGCCATTTCTCCATTTAGTGTGTACACACTTGCTACACTCAGTGAGTCTCCCATACAGCCAACAATAAACAATAGACCCTTATTTGTGCACCTGGAGAAGACACTTTATAAGACTGCCTTTGTTCTATTACACATGGACTTCAAGCATCCATCTAAGCAATGCAAGGTCATGCTGAAAAATTAAAAGTAAGCAGTCATCAAATATGAATTGTCCTTGCAGTCTTCTCACTGTTGACCAATGCAGTGGCCCCTTAATCAATCTCAAACTTAATGTCCTGCTCACTGACAATGACATAATAGGTGGCTCCTCACCCGTTTCCACTCCATGTTGTAGGCACACGCTGCCTCTTCTTCTGCTTCTTCTAGTTGGTATGTGGCTGCCTGAGCTTTTTCCTGCACAGGCTTACCCTCACCCTTTGAACTCCTACACTTTGTAGCTAAGTGTCCCTTTTTGCTAAAAGCATGGCAGATTGTCTTTGAATTTAAAATCATTCGCATAGTGTGTCCCTCCACACTGAAGACATTTCACCCGCATTGAATGTTTACCAGTCTCTCTCCTGACCTGGTGCACTGTCGCCCTCTGCGACCAACCATTTTCCTTCGGGATATCTCTAGTATTATTGGCAGCCGTCTCCATACCTTGGGAAATCTCAAGGGCTTTCTTGAAAGTCAACGGTGGGGTTTCCCCAAGCAGGCGGCGTTATATGGCGTCTTTATCAATGCCACATACCAATCTGTCACAGTGCACGTCATCCGACACTGCCCCGAAATCACAATGCTCTGACAGCTGCCGCAGCTCAGCTACAAAGTTGGCTACAGACTGACTTGGCTTCCTGAAAAGACTGAAATTTAAACCGTTAGACGATCACAGAAGGTTTCGGATTGTGGTGGTTCCCTACAAGCTTGGCCAGTTCATTGTATGGAATTCCTCAATTTCTGCGGTGCGGCTGTTTCTTATCAGCTCGTAAGTATTTGCTCCACAGACATGAGGAGAATAGAGCACTGCATAGCCCCCCCAGTAAGTGCATTAGCAAGGAAAAAGTGTCCCAACCTTCCCTCATACTCCATGCAGTGCTCCTTACCCTCCACAAATTCACCAATAGTCCTAAATGTAGCCACCTGATCGTGAGGCTTTTCCGCAGTCATGGGCGTACTGTTCCTCTCATCCCTCGCTTAGCCGGCTAGCACACTGCCTAGCTCAAGCTACCAACAAAAACGAGAATGACACGTCCGGAAAAAAAAACAGTTCACCTCGTCGCCAAAAACGTGGTAACTTCTACATCTAAAAAGGACCACTCGACAACTTCATGATCCTTTTATAGGCTGGGCAAAAACAATATGTACATACAGAGCCTTACGCCGACTATCTTGTAGGGGTGATGGTGCTTACGACACACACACACACAGAGACAAAATGAAATAGAGAGAACCTCAGAAATTCCCGAAAACAGCATCTCCTAACAAACAGCTACCCCTAATGGGAGTATGGTTATATTACCATTATCCTAATTTATTTTATAATGATCAACGGGCTGGTACAGTGAGCTGGGTGAGTTTGGAGTGGAGGATATCTAAGACAATGGTGTTTAACTTTGAGCTGAAGTCCACAAACAGAACCCTTCCGTGTGTCCCTGGAGAGTCGAGGTGTTGAAAACTGTAGTGCAATCCCATGAGTGCATCCTCTACTGACCTGTTTGTTCGGTAGGCAAACTACAGGGGGTCTAGGGTCTAGGGCCTGTGATGTCCTTCAGACGGGCCAACACCAGTCTCCTGAAGGATTTCCTGAACACAGACGTTAGGGCTACGGGTCTGTAGTCATTTAATCCTGTGATACATGGTTTCTTGGGGACTGGGATGATAGTAGAGCTCTTGAAGCAGGAAGGGACCTGGCTTCGATTCCTGGCCAGCCTGTCAGGGTTCTTTCTGTGTAGAGTTTGTATGTTCTCCCCGTGTCTGCGTTGGTTTCCCACAGTATAAAGGCATGTAAGTCAGGTGAATCAGAGATACTAACTTGCTCCTAGGTGTGAATATGTGCATGAATGTGTCTGTCTGTGTCTCCTGCGATGGACTGGTAATCTGTTCAGGGTGTTTCCCCGCCTTCCGCCCAGTGAGTGCTGGGATAGGCTTTAGCACCCTGCAACCCTAATTAGGATAAGCAGCTTGGAAAATGAATGAATGAATGAGTGTTCATTACAGTGGGCCTGGAGGAGTCTGGAGACAGCACATCTCCATCTAATTAAATGGATGGACAGTTAAAGAACGCTGAATCAGTTCCTCTACAAAACATTTATTGAGAGAAATATTTCATCAAGTGACTTCTTCAGTCTCGGCTGACTGCAGGTAGACCCATTCTTCTCTCTTTTCCTCTTTGGCAGTCCATCGAAAATGATGATGACTGTGATGCAGTTTAAGCTCGGCAAGCATGCCTGTGGGCCATGAGGCCCACATCAGAGCAACAATACCATCCACATTTGTCACAGATAAATGTTGTTTAAGTTGGTCTGTTACAAGCTCTCCTTGCAAGTGCTTTTCCCATCAAGCTCTCCTCACATCACGCCTTGCACAGTAGTTAAGACAGTTGGTGTCATGCCCCCGCCGAACAGTCTCTGTGGATCTCAGAACCCATTTCTAAGGGCACACCGTAGTGCAACGGACTCGGTAGATAAAGAGGTTGCCCCGTAGTGACAGTTTACTTGTAAAGTGATGCCATCCATTGCCCAACAGTGTGGTTCCTCTGCATGCCATCTGATGTTTGTGCCATTGGTCCGATGGGGCCCATGATCCTATTGGGCTCTTCTGCTGCAAACATCATTGAGCGTCCTGCTGCCAGCGCCTTCTTGGATGTGAATTCGGAGTTACCTTCTTCTAGCCTTTGCCTAAAGAGGCAAATCTACAAGGCAGTAGAAGTAGTAGTGCCATTTTGCACATTCAGCTACCCATGGCTCCCATATAGACATTAATGAACAGACATCTGCCAGCCTACATTAACTTTTGCACTGAGAGTGTCACAAAAAAAATATCAATGTGCGCCTTTTCCAAACCAGAAACCCTGGATGACCAGTGAGGTCCGCCAGCTGCTGAAAATCCGGGATACAGCGTTCAAGTCAGGTAACTGTGAAGCCTACAGCACAGCCAGATCCAACCTCAAAAAGGGCATCAGAACAGCCAAACATAAATATTCCCTACGAATAGAGGACCACTTTCACAATAACTCTGATCCCCGACGAATGTGGCAAGGCATTCAGTCTATCACAGACTACAAAAGCTCCAATAGCAGTCCCACTGTCCATGATGCCTCCCTGCCAGACAAGCTAAATCATTTCTATGCCCGCTTTGACAAGGACAATACTGACCCAGCAACAAAAATCCCCAGCCACCCAGAAAACCAGGTGCTCACTCTATCAGTCGCAGAGGTCAGAGAATCACTGACCAGACGGCATACCGGGTCAGGTCCTCCGGGAATGTGCCGGTCAGCTGGCTGAGGTCTTCACAACTATATTTAACTGCTCACTGTCCCAATCCATAGTCCTGGCATGCTTTAAGACCACCTCTATCATTCCTGTCTCCAAGAAACCAACATCCACATGTCTGAATGACTACCGACCCCTAGCACTCACCCCCATTGCCATGAAGTGCTTTGAGAGACTGGTTCTGGCTCACATCAAAAACATTATCCCCCCACATTCGACCCACATCAGTTCGCCTACCGTCCCAAAAGGTCTACTGAGGATGCCATTGCCACTGCCCTGCACTTTACTCTGACCCACCTTGAACTTAACAACACATACATCTGGATGCTGTTTACAGAGTATAGCTCTGCCTTCAACACTATCATCTCCGCCAAACTAACCACCAAACTCCTCTCCCTTGGCCTCAACCCCTCCCTCTGTAACTGGACCCTGGACTTCCTGACCAACAGACCTCAGTCTGTTAGGTTAGGTGACCACACCTCCTCCACCCTGACCCTCAGCACAGGTGCCCCTCAAGGCTGTGTTCTGAGCCCCCTCCTTTTCTCCCTCTTTACCCACGACTGCCTGCCAACTCACCCTTCAAATGTTATAGTTAAGTTTGCAGATGACACCACAGTCATTGGCCGTATCACTACCAATCTCGGCCTACAGGGACGAGATTCAGCACGTCACATCATGGTGTACTACCAACAATCTTGTCGTTAATGTGCAGAAGACAAAGGAGCTGATTGTGGACTTCAGGAGGTCTAGAAGCTGCAGCCACTCCCCCATACACATCAATGGGGTGGAAGTGGAGCGTGTTTCCAGCTTTAAATGCCTTGGAGTCCACATCAGCCAGGAACTTTCCTGGACATTAAACACCCAGGCCCCTGTGAAAAAGGCCCAACAACGCCTGCTTTTCCTGAGGAGGCTGAGGAGCGCCAGTCTATCCCCCAAAATTCTTACCAACTTCTACCAATGCACCATAGAGAGCATCCTGACCAGCTGCATCTCAGTGTGGTACGGCAACTGCACCTCAGTAGACCAGAAAGCTCTGCAGCGGGTTGTCAAGGCAGCCCAGCATATCACCGATACCCAGCTCCCAGCCATAAAAGACATTTATCACAAACGCTGCCTTCGAAGGGGTCTGAGCATCAGCAGAGATCCCACCCACCCCAACCATGGACTGTTTTCCCCCTGCGCTCTGGGAGGCGCTACAGGAGCCTCAGAGCCCGCACTACCAGGCTCAAAAACAGCTTCTTTCCACAAGCTGTTGCCCACCTGAACCTGGCTACCCACTGAATGTCTGTAGATACTGTAACTTGCATGGATAAGTAGACACGCTGGCTGGCGGGTCTGACCCTTTAGTCGAGCAGTTAGCGATGTTTCCTGCGGTGCGGGCGATACGGGTTCGCTTCCCGGCCGCGGCAGTTTCTGTGGTTGCGTTGTCCCCCGAATTCGCTACATTGGTGTCAGAAGTGGGATGGGGCGACCGTAAGGCCATCGGAAGCGTATGCGCCCTGAGGCGTGAAGGAGCTGATATGCTTATGCACGGGGACGCGCTTCCCGAAGGAGGGGGGTAGTGTAATGTGCATGGATAAGTAGACATGCTGGCCATTGGCCGGCGGGTATGACCCTTTAGTCGAGCGGTTAGCGATGTTTCCTGCGGTGCGGGCGATATGGGTTCGCTTCCCAGCCGCAGCAGTTCCTGTGGTTCTGTTGTCCCCCGAATTCGCTACAATATTTTTAAATATTTTGTACTCTTGCTCTTTTTTAACTTATTATTAGCTTTTGGTCTTCATGTGTGTATAGCTTATACTGTTTGCTGTGTGTGTCTGTGTGTGTCTTGCACTGTTTGGTGAAGCCACAGCCCTAATTTCATTTTTACCATGTGCCTGCACATTGTTTTTAATGGGAATACATTGAATTGAATTGAGTCTACTGTCATAATGGAGCCCCATTCTTATAAACAATACAGTGGAATAACGACTGAAAACAACAATCAGTTTCATATGCAAATTGTCACAGTAACTCGGTTATGCACTCTTGGACACCCCCCCCCCCCCCGGTTCAAGGATGGTTGTTCCCTCTTCACATCTTTGACTTCCCGTTCAAACCAGTGTTCCTCTCTATCAAGGATGTGCACATCCTCATCCTTGAAAGAGTGGCCACTGGCCTGTGTAGATGGTGTTAATACTGTGGAATCCTGGCTTGACTTGTTAGCTCTCCTGTGTTGTGCCATCCTCTTGGCCAGCGTCTGTTTGGTTTACCTGATGTACAAGTCACGGCAATCCTCCTGGCACTAACAGCTTACACTATATTGCTCTGTTTGTGCTGGGGACCTGATCCTTCAGGTGAACCAATTTCTGGCATGTTTTGGCGTTTGAAAGCAACTGAGATGCGATGTTTGGAAAATACTCATCTCAACTGTTCTGACACTCCTGCCAAATATGGAATCACCACTGGTTTACACTTAAGCAGCTGTTGTTCTTCTTGCTGTGATCGGCTGGTGCAGTTGGGCTGTACAACAGTGTTTTCAAAAAGCAGAGTTTATTCACGCTGAAATTGAAAAACTCTGGTATGTAGCCCAGATGATCACAAGGCAGTTATCTGTTGACACAACCACACATTGCCTATGCTCTTTTTTTATGCATTCAGGCTGTCAGTTGTGAAGGTTTCTGCTCAGTAATGCTAATGGACTGCTTGTTATCCTACAGTACAGTACATTTTCCCCACCAAAATTCCAATCAATTAGGGAACACTTTGCTCGCATATTTTCTTCTTTTTTACAACTTCCGGTTTGCTTAAAAATATCACCATGTGAAATGAATTTGAACAATTTAGCCCAATTCAGGAAAAAGCAAACAAACTACATGTTTAAATATGCCCTCAATGAAACCAAGGCTCATGCTAGCAGCAACCAAACCATGTTTATTGGAGCTGAAAGACAGATTTAGACACTTTTATTACAAAATGTTTTACGACAAAATTTATTACATCAATCTACAAATGTCTTTTAAGATTTCTTGGATCCAAGAAACTAACAGATTCCACCCCCCTTATTCTCCCTTGCATTCTCAAGGATGTGCAAACAAAAACCGTATCGCTGTGGTCCTACATTAACAGGTAAGACAGAAAGTTAGTACAATCTCTGTCATCACAAGTGTAAGGTCTACTGACTGATTTATTTTACAGACTTGCTCATAGGGCATACTAGCTTACTGACTGCTCAACTGACAGTGTACCTGAATTATTTTTTGACTGTCATCAACTTTCTACCCTTTTCATTTCATCAGCCAGTCAGAGGACTTCACCAACCCATTTTATGTCGACTATGAACATCATGTGCTGTACCCCCTGGCCTCCAGCAGACATCTGCAGCTGTGGACTAGTTACTACACCCGCTGGAATCCCCACATGAGGCCACAGGTAGGAAAGGGGTGCTGGGGTGAGTGGGGTGAGTGATGAGTTAAGTGTCTAAATTAGAAAGGCTGAGCATTAAGCTATTGGACACTATCAGTAGCTGTCCCTACATATTCCCTTAGTGCTTATGTGCGTGTGTGTGTGTGTGTTCAATTGTACCGATACATTAACATTCTTTCCTTATTAGATGCCGGTGCACCAGACCTTGAAGGAGCTGCTGTACCTAAGAGCTGAGCTTCAGAAGAAGGTGGAGGAGTTGCAGAGAGATGCCTCCTCTCGCTCCCTCTCCTCTTCTGTAGAACTCACCTCCTCTCCCTCGCACACTGGGGCTACACGTCTGCACACCACCGTCTGATAGGAGGGAAGAGACTTTTGTAAACATAAGCATGTGTGCACTCACAAACAAAATGAGCAAATGGGGGACTTTAGAAACTCTCTTCAAATACCTTTGTGTGATGTAAACAAACATGCACACAAACAAACATACCTAATCAGCCATTATTTTTACTTAAAGTGACGTATATATATTATTTTTTTTTATTCATTTAGCCAATGAGACGAGATCATTTCCTCCCACACAGGAAATGATGCTCGCTATGAAGTATAATAAAAATAATGCAGAATTTTAGATTTTTTTTTTCTTTAGCAAGAACCACACATATTTTGCTGCAACCTCTTCTACCAACAAGTCATTGATAAAGAAAAAAATAATCTAAAATCCTGCATTCATTATATTATGCCAAATAGCAAGTGTAATTTCCTATGCATGAATAAAGGATCCTGTCTCATTCACTGGTATTGCAATTCACTGGTATTACAATGCTGCCTGTGCTTGCCACACTGGATTATTTTTCATGAAATTAACTGGTGTACTGAAGCACTAGAGGTCTCAGTTTATTGTGTACACACTCCAGATCTTAATAAACTAATGTAAAAAATGCATTGTTGCTTCAATACACAGTGACCCAGTGGTTAGCACTGTTGCCTCACAGCAAGATGGTCGAACCCAAGGCCATCCCAGGTCCTTTCTGTGTGGAGTTTGCATGTTCTCCCCGTGTCTGTGTGGGTTTCCTCCCACCATCAAAAAGACATGCATATTAGGGTTAAAACTCCTGCCTGTGCCCCTGAGCAAGGCAATGGAAAGAAGAAGTGGAGTTGGTCCCCGGGTGCTGCAGCTGCCCACTGCTCCTGTACAATAGGATGGTTACATGCAGAGGATTAATTCATTGTAAGAATACAATTCTTTTTAAGAATGCAATGTCAAATAAAGTGGTTTTCTTTCATTCGCTTTCAATATGTTGTCCTTAACTTGTGCTTGTGTTTGTCAAGCAAAACTTAAACTGCAGTGAAGTGAACAGCTAGATTCTCACTTTTTAGTATTCTATTAAGAGAAAAATGTCAAAAATAACTCAATTTAAGTATGACTCATTTCAAACTCATTTTGCATGCATCAGATTTAAAATTTGAACTGTAAATATAAACTTTTCTAAATGGCAAATACTCCTTCCGTAATATTGAGGCTGTCAATGTGGTTAAACAACAAAGAAGAACGCGTGTTTTTCTTTGTTGTTTAACCACATTGACAGCTGGTGAGTGTGCGACGCACGAAACAACCTTGTACTGAAATGCATTAAAAAAAAATTCCTACATCTGTGTTAATATTCTGCTCATTTGTTGAGCACTTATCTACACCATTGATGTTTTCCGGAAAAACGCTCTCTCTCTCTCTCTCTCTCTCTCTCTCTCTCTCTCTCTCTCTCTCTCTCTCTATATATATATAGAAATTAATTGGCCACCAGCTGTAGACACCGAAAAAAATATCTCCTTTGTAACTATAAGTAAAACGTCTTTATCACCCCCCCCCGTTAGATGATACACATGTGACATTTATTAGATGTTGTATTTTTTTAATATTTTAACTGCCTGCCCTTCCAACTGTGCCCCAACACCTCCCCACTATATGGTTTACATAAATTACCTTGTTATATTTTAAATGTAGGCTATTTCAACAGTGCCCTGGTCATTTAAATGTTTTTTCGAAACACGCCCCAGTCCCTTACCCCATTGGTTGTAATGTTTTCTGCCCCACCATTGGTTGCTGTGCATTGTAACGACCTATCCCATTGGATGTTATAGTTTAATTTTTTTCTCCTCTGATTGGTTGCTGTCCACCGAAATGAGGGGCGTGACGTGAAGCAACTTGTACTGTGTGTTTTCTTTGTTGAACCACATTAGCAGCCGATGAGTGCGCGACGCACGAAACAAGTTTGTACTGCTATGTATCAAAAGTTTTTTTTCCTACATATATATATATATATATGTGTGTGTGTGTGTGTGTGTGTGTGTGTGTGTGTGTGTGTGTGTGTACATATATATCAGACCAGGTTTCTATAATGACAACAGTGCTTCACCAAAATACAAACAAAAAACGTAACACACATTTCAGGTAAAACATCTTTTTTAGATGCTGTGGCGTTAGAAAACAACGAGACAGGAGACGTGAGAGTAGACGTAGTCGAGGTAGTTTACTAGCTCCAACTTTGCATGTCATACGTTCGACAACGACACTGAACTGTGTACCGGAAGCGGAAGTGCATTATCTGACCTCTTAGGTGAATGTGTCTAGTTATATAGATGTGGGTCACCACACAGGCCCCCCCAGAATTCACCTACACAAAACAATGCAAAACAGCAAAAGCGCAAGTCATGAACATAAAAATAGACTCTACAACAGAACAGTCAATGACATAGTGCCAAGTCACGGGGAAAACAGGTGACGAGTCGGGGGGCGGACCCTGCGGCCATAACGGCTGCGCTTCACAGGAGGGGAAACAGATGGGGCCGAAACCCGGGCCATAGGCGGGGCCGAAGCAGGAACAGAGGCAGGTGCCGGGGCCGACCTAGGAGGGTGCCCCCGCCGCGGGGGTAGGGCCAATTGCATTGGCTCCCCAATGTCCAAGTGAGCGGGCTTGAGACGGTCTATAGCGACCCGCTCCGGCCTGCCCCCCATGTCCACCACAAAGTTCTTATCCCCCGCCTCCAGGACGCGGAAGGGCCCGTCATATGGGGGCTGCAGCGGGGACCGATGGTTATCGTGCCTAATGAAGACGTACCTCGCCGATGGCAGATCCTTGGGGACGTAGGACCGGGGGAGGCAGTGTTGAGACATCGGAACGGGAGCAAAGGCACCAGCAGCGCTCCGGGACGCACTGAGGTGAGAGGCGGCCGACCAGGGAGCCGTAGCATCCGGAAGAAACTCCCCCGGAACTCGCAGGGGCTGGCCATACACCAGCTCAGCGGAGGAGGTCTGGAGGTCTTCCTTCGGGGCCGAACGCAGGCCGAGCATGAACCACGGGAGCCGGTCCATCCAGTCGCAGCCAGTGAGGCTTGCCCGCAGAGCGGCTTTCATGTCCCGATGGAACCGCTCACAAAGTCCCGTGCTCTGCGGGTTGTACGCCGTAGTGCGGTGGATCTTCATCCCCAGGTGCTCAGCGACCGCCGTCCAGCGCTCCGAGGTAAACTGGGAGTCCCGGTCGCTCGTGATGTCACCCGGCGTGCCGAAACGGGCCACCCAGCAGCCGATGAACGCCCGTGCTACCTCTGCTGCCGTCGTGGAGGACAAGGGAATAGCCTCTGGCCACCTGGTGGCCCTGTCCACAATAGTGAGGAGGAACGACGTATAACCACGGGAGGGGGGCAGGGGACCCACCAGGTCAACATTGACGTGGTCAAACCGCCTCTCTGGAACCACAAACGGCGCCAAAGGGGCCTTGGTATGGCGGTGCACCTTGGCGCGTTAGCACGCCACACACGAGCCGGCCCAGGCTCTAACATCCTTACGGAGCCCAGGCCAAACAAACTTGACGCTCACCAGCTTGGTCGAGGCCTTCACTCCCGGGTGGGAAAGGCCGTGGACGGTGTCGAAAACTCGGCGCCGCCAGGAAGTAGGCACCAGGGGGCGAGGTTGACCGGTGGAGATGTCACAGAGGAGGGTGGTGTTGGCCGCGTCGAACGTCACGTCCTCCAGCCGTAGCGCCGTAGGGGTCGACCGGTAGTCTTGAACGGTCGCGTCCTTGGCTTGGTCCGCTGCCATAGCGGCGTAGTCGAGTCCCAAGTGAACGGCGTTAACAACCGCCTGTGAAAGGCAGTCGGCCACGAAGTTATCCTTGCCCGACACGTGTTGTATGTCCGTGGTAAACTCGGAAACCGCCGCGAGATGGCGCTGCTGACGCCCAGACCACAGTTCTGATGTTTTGGCCATACAGAACGTCAGCGGTTTGTGGTCCACGAAAGCGGTGAACTGTCGGCCCTCCAATAGGAACCTAAAGTGTCTGGTTGCGAGGAAGACACCCAGTAGTTCCCTATCAAAGGTGCTGTATTTGCGCTCGCTCTCACGGAGTTGTTTACTGAAGAACGCCAACGGCTGCCAGCCCCCCCCCCCACCCACTGCTCACACACGGCCCCCACGGCGTAGTCGGAGGCATCCGTTGTAAGGGCTATGGGGGCGGCAGGCGACGGGTGAGCTAGCAGCGCAGCGTTGGCCAGCGCGGTCTTGGCGGCCACAAAAGCCTCGTCCATCCCCGAAGACCAGTCCAGCTCGTCCTTAGACTTCTTACCCCGCAGGGCCTCATACAGGGGACGCATGATGTGGGCGGCACGGGACAGGAAACGGTTATAAAAGTTCACCATGCCCAGGAATTCCTGCAGCGACTGTACAGTGCGGGGGCGGGGGAACATGGTGACAGCCTCAACCCTGCTAGGGAGGGGAACGGCCCCCTGTGGAGTGATGTGGTGCCCGAGGAAGGTGATGGACGACTCCCCGAACTGACACTTAGCTGGGTTGATGATGAGGCCGTGTTCGCTGAGCCTGTCAAACAGCTGTCTGAGGTGCGTCATGTGTTCCTCCGCCGACGCGCTGCCCACGAGGATGTCGTCTAAGTACACAAACAAAAATGGCATGTCGCGGAGCACAGAATCCATAAGGCGCTGAAACGTCTGCGCCGCCCCTTTAAGGCCGAAAGGCATACGTAAAAACTCAAAGAGCCCAAAGGGTGTGATGACAGCCGTTTTTGGGACATCCAGTGGGTGGACCGGCACTTGGGGATACCCCCGCACTAAGTCGATTTTGGAATAGATGGCAGCGCCCGCCAGGTGGGTAGAGAAATCTTGTATGTGCGGTATGGGGTACCGGTCGGGGGTCGTGGCATTGTTTAGGCGACGGTAGTCCCCGCACGGGCGCCAACCCCCGTTGGCCTTAGTAACCATGTGAAGAGGGGAAGCCCACGGGCTGTCAGAACAGCGGACAATGCCGAGGCGCGCCATAGTCGAAAACTCCTCCCTGGCTATTGCGAGCTTGGCCGAGTCGAGGCGTCGGGCCCGGGCGTAAACTGGGGGGCCCACTGTGGTGATATGATGTTCCACGCCGTGCTTGGCCACCGCCGAGGAGAAGGTGGGTGTGGTGAGCTCGGGGAAATTTGCGAGCAGGCGTTGGTATGGATCCCCGGTGGAGAGTGTGTTAGCGAGGCACAGCGCTCCAGCGCCCCCAAGCGTGCAGGGGTATGACGCAAAAGAGACGGTATCAATAACGCGACAGTTTTTAACATCCACCAGCAGGTTGAAAGCACAGAGGAAATCCGCACCTAGGAGCGGGGTGGATACAGCAGCCATCACAAAGTCCCAGCCGAAACGTCGGCCGCCAAAACACACATCCACATGTCTGATACCGTACGTCCGAATGGACGTGCCGTTGGCGGCGTCCATCTGGGGGCCGTGACTGTCGGTCATCGTGTCCACAGCTTGTGCTGGTAGTATGCTGCGTTGAGCGCCAGAGTCAACCAGCAGCCGCCGGCCCGACAAGGAGTCTCTGATGAACAACAGCTTGCAGTCACGGCCGGCGCCCATAGCCGTTAACGAGCGCCGGCCTTGGCGTTTCCCTGAACCCGGTAACTGCAGGGTTTGCGACACCGTTTTGCTTTTGCCCCAAACCTGGCATGGTAATAACAGAGCCCGTCGTCAGGTTGGCGGCGGGCTGTCACCGCAGCCGCGGTGTCCATATAGTCGTACACAGGTGGTGGTGGGGCGGTCTGGTGGGGTAGCAGGGCATGCACAAACTGTTGCCGGTTGGCCAGGAAAACCCTGTCTGCTTCAGCAGCCAGAGAACGGTAGTCCTTGGAGGCGGCGAGAGGAGAACTGGCCAGTGCTGTGCGTATAGGTGCGGGGAGCTGCCTCAGAAAAATGTGTGTGAAAAGAAAGGCCGGATCAGCCGATCCCAGCACAGACAGCATTTTTTCCATTAACTCAGACGGTTTGCCGTCGCCGAGGCCATTCGGGGACAGTAAACGGTCTGCCTTCTCCAGCTCCGACAGTTCAAATAGTTTCAGGAGGAATGTCTTTATAGCATCGTACTTGCCAGCAGCTGGCGGAGCTTCCAACAGCGTCATTGCTCGCGCCGTTGTCGATGCGTCTAACGCCGCCACTACGTGGAAGTACTGCGTTGCATCCTGCGTTATCCCTCTCAGCTGGAACTGGGCTTCCACATGTTGAAACCACGGCCGTGGATTATGCTGCCAAAAGTCGGGTAGCTTCACAGTAGCGGTGTAAATGCTAGCGTTAGCAATAGCCATGTTGTTAGCACCGGCGTCGTCGTTGTCAGACATACTCGTATTAGTAGTTCGATCACGTCGGGGTCACCAATGTGGAGTAAGAAAACAACGAGACAGGAGACGTGAGAGTAGACGTAGTCGAGGTAGTTTACTAGCTCCAACTTTACATGTCATACGTTCGACAACGACACTGAACTGTGTACCGGAAGCGGAAGTGCATTATCTGACCTCTTAGGTGAATGTCTCTAGTTATATAGATGTGGGTCACCACAATGCCAACATTTAATTAGAATGACTATTTCCTCTGTGAATCAAACAAAAAAGTGTCACTGTTAAAAAAAATGTGTCGTGGGTATTGTGCAACACAGCGTCCTCTTCAGGTGACACAGGGGAGTGTTCTGCTTCACTAACTCAATTTAAGTGAATGTAAGTTGATGTAGTACCTTACACTCACGTAGTACCTGACTGGACAGTTATGGTTTATGATGCGTTTTAATGCCCACCCAGTGAAGTAGTGCTTCACCCAGTCTTTCCTCGACCTGAAAATGATTGACACCCGTCTAACCAATCAGAGAGCACCAGTTCAGCCTTTCCAATCCTTGACTTGCTCTCCAATCTTCATCATATCTTTTGGTATTCGAAGCGCGATAAAATATAAGATAAGATAAAAAAGATAAGAAAAAGATTATTCTAAGATAAATTAGTGATTACTATAGTAGTTTTTGGTGGTTCTTATATATATATATATATATATATATATATATATATATATATATATATATATATACTAAACATTATAATAATTCATCTGTTCAGATCTTTATTGTTCATCTTTATATTTGCATATTTGATCTTGACCTCATGTTGTAGCCCTGTAATGTAGACTAACGTTAGGTGTTGTAACTAACCTAGCTAGCTCCTGTCCTGTCTTTCGCAATTTTTGCAAAGAAGAATTATGATGGATGCAGACATGGGGACCGGACCCGACGGGAATCTTTTCACACTTTCTCCTATGAGGAAAAACTAGGAGTGAAGGCACAGGGTAGACCAAAGTCCCCCACCCCCATCAAGCTGGTGCAGAGAGTGGGCTCAGAGTACCCCTTTCGCACTGACCAAAATACCCGTTAACATCCACCTTTGGTGGTGAATGTTACATTGACCAAAGGCGGATGTTAGCGGGGTTTTTTTTGGTCGGTGTGAAAACGCCACATGTCGGAGTTTTAAGTGTTCTAGGTGACAAGGTGGCGTGGCTAACGGGCAGTGTGCTAACAAACCGCTTGTTTTGCTGGCCTTGCGTGATGTTTAAGTGTGCTGCTGCAGGAGATGGGTGTTCTTCAGTTTGCAAGAGATGGATCTGAGGATCTGTGAAATTTTGACAGATCTGTTAAGCTTCATGAAAAATCAAAGGAGCATGTCAGTTGCAGCCGTGCAGTTAGGTCTGTTGGGAATTGTGAGGATTGATGAAGGCAAGCGTCTCCAGTTGGCAAGCATAACGACGTGGTCCGGAAAAACCGCGACATTCTGAAAAGGTTGATTGATTTGGTGTCATTATTGGGTTGTCAGGAGCAGGCATTTAGGGGGCATGATGAGAGTGAAAAGTCTGATAATAAAGGAAACTACAGAGAGATGGTAGAAGTGTTTGCCCACTATGATGATGTTTTGGCTGCTCATTTGAAATCAGTGAGGGATGTTTTAAAAATCTAATTGGGGGGAGGGTTGGTTGGGTGGTTGCTTCACCAAAAATGTTGGTCAGCAGCCGCCACTGAATATAATCCAGTGAGTCAAGTAAATTCTTTATGAGACAGTACAAGCCTGTATCTACTACTACTACTATTACTTTCGGCTGCTCCCGTTAGGGGTCGCCACAGCGGATCATCCATTTCCATTTCTTCCTGTCTTCTGCATCCTCTGTCACACCAGCCACTTGCATGTCTTCCCTCACCACAACCATACACCTCCTCTTTGGCCTTCCTCTTTCCCTCTTCCCTGGCAGCTCCATATTCAGCATCCTTCTCCCAATATACCCAGCGTCTCTCCTCCACACATGTCCAAACCATCTCAATCTTGCCTCTCTTGCTTTGTCTCCAAACCGTCTAACCTGAGCTGTCCCTCTAATATAATCAATCCTAATCCTGTCCTTCTTCGTCACTCCCAATGAAAATCTTATTATCTTCAACTCTGCCACCTCCAGCTCCGCCTCCTGTCTTTTCGTCAGTGCCACTGTCTCCAAACCATATAACATAGCTGGTCTCACAACCATCTTGTAAACCTTCCCTTTAACCCTTGCTGGTACCCTTCTGTCACACATCATTCCTGACACTCTTCTCCACCCACTCCACCCTGCTTGCACTCTTTTCGTCGCCTCTTTTCCGCACTCCCCATTACTTTGGACAGTTGACCCTAAGTATTTAAACTCATATGCCTTCATCACCTCTACTCCTTGCATCATCACCATTCCACTGTCCCCCCTCTCATTCACGCATAGGTATTCATACTTGCTTGCTACTACATCCTTGCTCCTACTTGCTCCTACATTCCGTCTTACTCCTACTAACTTTCACTCCTCTTCTCTCCAGTGCATACCCCCGCCTCTCCAGGCTCTCCTCAACCTGCACCCTACTCTCACTACAGATCACAGTGTCATCCGCAAACATCCAGTACACTCTCACGGCAGTTCATGAAATAGTCACGACATTTAATTTATTGATTCGTATACATGGACACAAATTTTCTATTCTTTTCGTGACACTCAGCACAACTTTCAAACCAGCTGAGGCTCATGGGTAGGCTACCTTAGACTTCCGCTATTGAAACTAACCCTAACAGTTAATCACGACATTTTGACCTTGTTTTTATTTCTTTATTTTAATTTTATCAGTCCGGTGGGTGGGCCGGACAGGATCCGTCACATATCGACCTGTGGATTTTATTTTACTTTTTAAAAAAATGTATTTATGATTTTCCACTTTTTCTCCACATTTAGTGGCCAATCGATCCCTATTTTAGTTCAAACACCCACCCTCGTACTGCATGCGTTCGCCAACTGCATCTCTCCGGCCGGCAGTCCCGAGGGAGACGCCTCACCCATTTCGTGACAAGGCGAATCCAGGCCGAACCACTGCTTTTTCTGACACACCCAGAGATGCATTCATGTGACGAACACAAGCCGACTCCGCCCCCCTCCCGAAGACAGCATTGCCAATTATTGCTTCTTCTTCGAGTCTGGCCATAGTCGGATCTGACGAGACCGAGGCGCGAACCCCGGTCCCCAGTGGGCAACTGCATCGACACAGAGCTGATGCTTAGACCGCTACACCACCGCGGACCTTTGTTTGATCAGTTTCAATAGCTCGTAGCCTTTCAAACTCGCATGATCCTTAGCGAGTTTGAAAGTCGTGCTGAGCGTCATGAAAAAATGGAAACTTTGTGTCCTTGTACACGAATTAACAGATCAAATGTCGTGACTATTTCACGAACTGCTGTGAGAAGTATAGAGAAAGCATACGACAGGGTGTTGACATATCCGTCACCACTGCTACATACTTCTCTGCAACTCCAGACTTCCTCATACAATACCACACATCGTCTCTCAGCACCCTGTCGTATGCTTTCTCTAAATCTACAAAGACACAATTTAACTCCTTCTGGCCTTCTCTATACTTCTCAATCAACATTCTCAAAGCTTCCCCAGTAAAGTTCCGCGTTTGTTTAATAAGTTGTCTGCCTATTTGTATTACACACGAGAACATCACAGATATCATTGACCAGGGACGAGTTGACAGGATCGTATGCTTTTTTCTTCACTGCCGGGGATTTACTTGGTGTAGCTGGCAGAGATGGGAACTCCTCCTCGGTTATGCAACGGACATCCAAATCACCTCCGTCTTGTGACTAATCACGGCCACTGCTAGCTAGCGCACACGGTAAGCTGGCTTTCTTGTCTTCACTTGAAAGAGACACACACACATTTTTTTCTGCAATTCAGGATAGAATCTTTGCGCACTGAGTGAAGAGTCTCACTTGAACAATAAACAGGCAGATAAACTTGACAAATATTAGGTTTTTAACGAGTCTTTCAAAAGTCTGTTACATAGCATTGCAAAGGTTGTTTGAGCTAGTGGTGTGTAAGACCGAGGCATACTCAAAGTTAGCAGTTAACATGTTTTAGTATCGATCTTTGAGTATCTACAATAAAGAGATGAACTCGTGCACGCAATGTTACGTAAGACTGCGTGCCTTACGTAACATTGACTACAGCTAACATCCATTGAGTAGTGCTATAATACCACCCATAACATCTCCCTTTCCTTTAAGTAAACAAAACACTTATTGAAATAACAACTTGTGAACTTGACACAAGACATGGTTAATATCTAGATCTCAAAAACAATTAAACAGCCCGTCTATCCCCCCCCCCTTCCCTTCAGCCACTATCCCCAGACTGCCTAAACACTGAACATTAGAACCAGTCCATGTGAGCTTATAGGTTCAGTCTGTTGGGAGGCCGTATCTGATGGCCATATCGAGAGAGAGCAGGGGAATGGGGTGACGATGGGACAGCAGAGGTGTCTAGAGTCCGTGGTGGGCCTGGAGCCGGTGGACTACAGCAACCCTCTCCTCAACCCTCTCCCCTCTGTCATTTCACTCTGTGGCTGAGACCCACTGCATTCAGATGAAGGCCCCTCTGTGCTAGCCCTAGGGTTTTGTGATGGCCTTGGCTCTGCCATACATAGATTGACTCGATTGCGACGATACAAGGAGCCCTCGACCCCTACCAGATATGACCATGAGGCCACTTTCTGCAGTCACACTTCCCGTCGCCAGATGCCAGTCCTTTCCCCTGGTAGTGGTTTCATCCGAACTGCTTCTCTCACTGCGAGTTCAGGTACGTCCTTAGCAGTCCTGTCGTAGATGAGTTTTGAGACTTTTCCAGCACAAACAGGCTCTAACCAGAGTAGAAAAAGAAGTGGGAGGCCGCGTTGCACAACTGAGCAAGAAGATAAGTACATTAGAGTCTCTAGTTTGAGAAACAGACGCCTCACAGGTCCCCAACTGGCATCTTCATTAAATAGTACCTGTTAGAGCCTGTTTGTGCTGTCCTCTGAAGGGAGTAGTACACACCGGTGTAGGAAATCTTCAATTTCTTAGCAATTTCTCGCATGGAATAGCCTTCATTTCTAAGAACAAGAATAGACTGTCGAGTTTCAGATGAAAGTTCTCTTTTTCTGGCCATTTTGAGCGTTTAATTGACCCCACAAATGTGATGCTCCAGAAACTCAATCTGCTCAAAGAAGTGCCCATCCAACCAATCCAACTTGTGGGAGCTGCTTCTGGAAGCGTGGGGTGCAATTTCTCCAGATTACCTCAACAAATTAACAGCTAGAATGCCAAAGGTCTGCAATGCTGTAATTGCTGCAAATGGAGGATTCTTTG
This sequence comes from Lampris incognitus, assembly GCF_029633865.1. Taxonomy (NCBI): domain Eukaryota; kingdom Metazoa; phylum Chordata; class Actinopteri; order Lampriformes; family Lampridae; genus Lampris; species Lampris incognitus. The sequence continues at coordinate 35,973,378 of NC_079230.1, forward strand.
ACGAAAGCAAAGTTTGATGTAAAAAAAATCTTATTTCAAATACAAATCATTATTTCTAACCTTGTCAATGTCTTGACTCTATTTTCTATTCATTTCACAACATATGGTGGTGAATAAGTGTGACTTTTCATGGAAAACACAAAATTGTTTGGGTGATCCCAAACTTTTGAACGGTAGTGTATGTCACGGATGTCTAGCTACATACTTGTTTGGTATGTTAATATACTTTTGTAGAGTTAGACTGCAGGAGCAAACATTAGACGTCCAGTCGTACTTGGTGGGGCAGGAAGAGAACTTTATTGCACATGCGCAGAAGTCATACACACACACATGGATACCCGCAAGGACCAAAATAGCTGCTTATAGCGCAGTAAATAATACAGTGGCTGACTGGCTGTATATGTGAGACTGCACATTATGTTCAACACCCTCACTCAGGCTCACCTTTACAGACTTACATGAAAAGAAAAACAGGTCTTCCTTAAAACATAAATTACCTATGCCGGTAATTAACATAACACAACGGTAACATTATTCCTTGAATAACAACTCAGGAAAGCCCTAACTTTATTGTTGTTTGATACTTCTGGGTTATCTATGTTTCCCCAAACAAATAACATCTGAACTTCTCAAACTTTGCTTTTGTCAGTGGTTTGGTCAACACGTCGGCCATCATGTTTTCTGTGGGACAGTATTCAATGGATATTTTACCATCAATATGTGCGGCCCGCACAAAATGATATTTAATATCAACATGTTTGCTCCGTTGCCTACATACTGGATTTTTGGACAGAGCAATCGTCCCCTGATTGTCTTCGAATATTCTCACTGGTGTGTGCTGCCTATCCTTATTCATCCCTTGAAGTAATTGAACAAGATATAGGCTCTCTTGGGCAGTGGCTGCTAGAGCCATGTACTCCGCCTCACATGTTGACAAAGCCACTGTTGGTTGTTTCCTAGTCTTCCAGGATACAACTGGACCCTCTTTGACCAAGCTAAAACAGTACCCAGTAGTACTCCTCCTGTCATTTTGGTCTGGCGCCCAGTCGGTATCACTATAACCCTCTAGTTTAAGGTCTTTGTCACTTCTTTTGTAACATAGCTCATATTCAATTGTGCCCTTCAAGTAACGTAGCACCTGTTTAGCTGTTACCCAGTGTTGTTGTTTTGGCTGTGCTAAGTGTTGTGACAACTTGCTGACCACCCAGCTTAGGTCTGGTCTAGTAGAGGTCATTATGTAGATCAGACTGCCAACTATCTCTCTGTAACCTGTGGCATCTACAACCTCACCCTCCTCATCAAAATTTAGCTTTTGCTCACAGGGTGTTGACCTCGGTTTACAGTCGGACATGCCAAACCTCTGTAGCACCTTTGCAATGTGTCTTGCCTGACTCATCTTGATTTCTCCCTTTTTCTGTGTGAAATCAATACCCAAGAAATGTTTAAGCTCCCCTAGATCCTTCATTTTGAACTTCATTTTCAACATTTCCTTTACCTCACTGATCAAGTCGTTGTTGTTGGCTGCAATTATTAAATCGTCCACCCAAATAATCAGGATCACCTTCTCATTTTCAGATTGTTTATCATATACACAATTGTCGGCCGCATTCTGGATAAATCCGTTTTCTACTAGGTGATCATGTAGGAGTTTGTTCCAGTTGCGCCCTGATTGTTTCAGGCCATACAACGACTTGTTCAGCTTACAAACCAAACGATCATCAGTGTTGGACTCAACTATGAATCCCTCCGGCTGTTCTATATACACCTCACAGTCCATCGGGGCATGTAGGTACGCCGTTTTCACGTCCATCTGATGGAGCACTAGGTCGTCTTGTGCCGCCATCTGCATCAGAATTCTCACTGACGTCATGTTAGCAGTTGGGGAGAATGTCTCTTTATAATCTATCCCCTCTATCTGGCTATAGCCCTTAGCTACATATCTAGCTTTGTATGTTTCAGATTCATCATGGTTCTCTTTAATCGTAAAGACCCAGCGACCTCCCACAACAGTTTTCCCTTTAGGAATTGTGGTCAATGTGAACGTTTCATTCTCTTTTAAAGAGTTAATCTCTTCTTCCATTGCGTTAGCCCACTTCTGAGACTTATTAGAGCTCATGGCCTCCTTGAATGTGTTTGGTACCCCAAATACAGCTCTATAAAAATAATCCACATCTTGCTCGTCAGTACATTCTGCTTTACACTGGTATTCTTCAAGATATTTTGGGGTCTTCCTCTCTCTAGTTGGGTAGCGGTTTCTGCCCTCACTATCCCCCTGGTTATTAGAAAGTGTACCACTTTCACCTCCTGTATCTGTAATCTGGGGCTGCTCATCAGTCCTAACTGGTACTACATCAGGCTCGTATGAGTCTATATCCTCATAGCTGTCTCCATCGTTGTGTGGACCTGTTTGTGTCTGGCAGTCTCTGTTGCTCTTCTGTATGAACTTAACTAATCTATGCTTTGACACTTTTCCTGTTTTTGGATAATATACATTGTATGCAGGGCTGTATTTATCATATCCTATGAAAATGCCCTTCTCACACCTTGGATCCAGTTTCTTTTTGTCTTGTCTATAGGCATAGCACTCAGTGCCAAAAACCATCATATGGGAAATATTTGGTGTTTTCCCTGTGAAAGCACTGTATGGGGTTTGCTTTAATCGCTTACAATAGCACCTGTTGCGTATCTGTGCAGCTGTCTGCACCGCAAACCTCCATAGCTGTTTTGGCATCTTACTTTCTAGCAGCATACATCGTGCCATGTCAAATAATGTTCTCCAGTTTCGTTCTGCCGTGCCGTTCTGATGCGGCGAGTAGGGGGCACTAGTTTGGTGACTAATTTTATTTTCTCTCAGCAGATCTTGGAAACATCCTCCAGTGAACTCGGTACCTTTGTCAGACCTAATGGTTTTCACCTGCCCAAAGGAGGCAGTGTCAGCTAAGAATTTTTCGGTAGCCTTAGCTGTATCACTCTTTGACCTCATGAAATATGTCCATGTCATACTGCTATAGTCATCTGTGAAAGCTATGGTGTATCTATACCCATCTTTATCAGTAGGCTCGATCGGGCCGCACAGATCTGTATGGACTAGTTCAAGTATTCCTTTAGCTTTGCTATCAGCCTGTCTATTTCTAGACTCCACAAATTTTCCTTGTGTACATGTTTCACAGTTGAAGTTAGATTTGTCATTTTCCCCTTAATCATCATTCCTTCAACTACACCTTCTAGTCTTGAAACATCATCTAAGTTACAATGACCAAGGATTCTGTGCCACGTTTCAATATCATGACATCCTTTGTATCCGTCAACATTATCATCAGTATTATTAGCTGTAGACAAATAATACAGTTTCCCAAATACTTCAATGTTAAACTTGGTACCCTCGTTTTTATACCCCATCCAATTTTCACCTTCCTTGAAGTGGATTTCTGCTCCGTTACTTGAGGCTGCTTTAACGGAAAAAATGTCCTGAGGAAACGTCGGGATATACAGGGCCCTCTTCAGTCGTGCTGTCACCTTTCTTCCTTCGCTGTCAATTAAGGTGACTTCAGCTTCTCCTCTGGCCTTGGCAACTCCGGTAGCCTTTGTCCCGTCTGCAAGTTCAATCACGTGACTCTCGGGCTTAAAGCCTTTATCGACTGTTTTGACTTTGTAAAGTCATTTATCATGTGTGACGTCGCGCCACAGTCGACCATCAAACCTCTGTTGTTGACAGTCCGCCTCACCGGCCTGGTGTCCTCTTTCATCTTGAAGCAATATGACCTGCCTTCCCGGTCATCGGCGTCCGCCTCTATTTCTCGGTGGGTGCCGTCTATCTCTCGGTGCGCTCCCCAGCGTCCGTCCTGGTCCCACGCTGCACCCTGCTCTGCTCCGGTCACTCCCGCGATGGCGTCTCGCTGCTTCCCCCCGGCCTCGCGCGTCTCTCCTGCGTCCCGCTCTTCTTGGTTCAGGCATGCTCGTACATGTTCGAGACATATGCCCCTTTTTGTGGCATCTGAAGCACTCAATTTCGGCCATGCTCTTTCTCTCTCTACCTCTTCCACGAGAGGTGGTGGTTGCTGTGGCAGCTCTTATCACACTGTCCCCGTCATCACCATTACTCGGCTTGTACCTTTCTGTGTCTTCAAAGCTCCTTAGTTTTGCCTTAAATTCACTGAATGTCAGGCTGTCACTACTCTGAGTAATATGAACCACGAACGGTTTGAAAGAGTCCGGCAGTCCTTTCACTACCATTCCCACTTGCAACCCGTCACTTATGTTCTCGTCGGCTCCTTTCAACGACGAGAATATTGTCTCTGCACGAACAATATACTCCGTGACGGTCTCGTTGCTTTCCATGCGAAGAGCTGAGAGTTCACAATATAAACTCACCACGCGCGGTTTCCCTTTGCCCGCGTAATGTTGCCGAAGTATCTTCAATGCCGCCCTACCGTCGGCTGCTGCATCCCGCATAATTAGTGACAAGCTCTTGTTGTCTAAAACTTGCACCAGCTCCGCGTACGCTTCTCTGTTTTTCTTGACGTCTGCTTCTCTCAACTGGACAGCATTTTCGCCCGCAGCGATAACTGGCACGTTCAGTAGAGTCTCGCTGAGTCCTCTCAACTCCATGTGGGCTAGGAAGCGAGTTTCCCATAACTCGTATCCTCTCTCGTCGCCGTCGAACAAAAGTCTATTAAATCGCTGACTAGACATGGCACTGGGCCCATAACCTGTTGCATTGTTCATATTTATGTCACGGATGTCTAGCTACATACTTGTTTGGTATGTTAATATACTTTTGTAGAGTTAGACTGCAGGAGCAAACATTAGACGTCCAGTCGTACTTGGTGGGGCAGGAAGAGAACTTTATTGCACATGCGCAGAAGTCATATACACACACATGGATACCCGCAAGGACCAAAATAGCTGCTTATAGCGCAGTAAATAATACAGTGGCTGACTGGCTGTATATGTGAGACTGCACATTATGTTCAACAAACTGTGAGTATCTACAATACAGAGATGAACTCGCGCACGCAATGTTACGTGCTACGTGTTACGTGTGTGCCTTACACACAGACTACAGCTAACATCTACTGGGTGGTGGTGCTATAATACCACCCGTAACAAAGACGGTCTGCTCAGGCCGCCATCTTGTCAGTCCTCACCGCGACAGAGTTGGTATGTTGTCCTAAAGAGCTCACTCCAAATATGGCTAAAAAAAAGTGTTATGAAATTAATAAAAGTGCACTCCAGTTACGGCAATCGTTGTACGAATGTATGCACAATACTTTTCCATGCTATATATTTTTTGTTTCTTTTGTTAAACTTCACGAAACATTCACTCAAGCTAATGAAGCGTGTAATGGCCGCCATTGTTCTCCGCTAGCTAGCATTTGGTTACATTTCCTTATGAACAGGGCTGGAGTTGAGCTCACAATACATGACCATAACATATATATGTTCATTTTGATTTTGCCAGCTATGTTGTCCTGCTGAATATAAATATCATGTGACGTACATATAGTTAGATTCATTTCATATGAATACAAAACTAGTTCAGTAAAATGTTCACCAATTCATGTAAAATGTTTATATTAAGTAGTGGAATTTAACACTGTTGTAAACTATACAATCAAAATTTATTTTAGTTGAAACAATTGTTATTATTGTATCGTAACGTGCATGGATAAGTAGACACGTTGGCCCTCGGTTAACGGGTCGGACCCTCAGTCGACTGGTTAACGTTGTCACTTGCGGTGTGGGAGACACGGGTTCGCGCTGTGGCAACGGTCTCCCAGACTGCCCCCCGAGTTCGCTACAGTATTTTATTTTGAGTTTATTGTATGTTTAAATACAAAATCCCACTAATCAACCAGTAGAGTCTTTCCTGAGGAACTTGATTAGGAGACACAGGTGTGCAACTGCTTGGTTGGAATAAAAACCTTCACCCAAACTGGCTCTTTCTGGATAAGATTGCTCCTCCCTGCTTTAGTGCAATGTTAGTGTAGTTAACTAGATTGTTTAACACAATCTTGGAAAGTGAGAGGATGCCTGAGGAGTGGAGAATAACCATACTGGTACCAATTTTCAAGAACAAGGGCGACGTGCAGAACTGTAGCAACTACAGAGGTATAAAATTGATCAGCCACAGCATGAAGATTTGGGAAAGAGTAATATAAGCTAGGTTAAGAGGAGAGGTGACAATTAGCGAGCAGCAGTATGGTTTGGTATGGATGATGTTCGCGGATGACATTGTGATCTGTAGCGAGAGTAGGGTGCAGGTTGAGGAGAGCCTGGTGGAGATATGCACTGGAGAGAAGAGGAATGAAAGTCCGTAGGATTAAGACGCAATACCTATGCGTGAATGAGAGGGAGACAGTGGAATGGTCAGGATGCAAGGAGTGGAGGTGACAAAAGGCATTTGAGTTTAAATAATTGGGGTCAACTGTCCAAAGTAACGGGGAGTGCAGTAGAGGTGGCAGAGTTGAAGATGCTAAGATTTTCCCTGGGAGTGACGAAGAAGGACAGGATTAGGAACGAGTATAGTAGAGGGACTGCTCAAGTTGGACGGTTTGGAGAAAAAGCAAGAGAGGCAAGATTGAGATGGCTTGGACATATGTGGAGGAGAGATGCTGGGTATATTGGGAGAAGGATACCGAATATGGAGCTGCCAGGAAAGAGGAAAAGAGGAAGGCCAAAGAGGAGGTTTATGGATGTGGTGAGGGAGGACATGCAGGTGGCTGGTGTGACAGAGGAAGACGCAGAAGACAGGAAGAAATGGAAACGGATGATCCGCTGTGGCCACCCCTAATGGGAGCAGCCGAAAGTAATAGTAGTAGATAATGGAATAATAAGAGACGGTATATTATACTATATCTTCTTCTTTCAGCCTTTCCCCTGTTTTTCAGGGGTCGCCACAGCAGATTTGAATAATAATAATGCATTTAATTATATAGAACTTTTCATAGTACTCAAAGACACTTTACATAAATTAGAATAAACTAAAAGCAACACACCAAAAACATAAATCACAGATGAAAGCAAGTCTGAAGAGGTGAATCCTGATTAGTGGCTTGAATGTGGGCAGATCGCAGCAGTGTCTGATGTGCTTGGGGAGGGAGTTCCAAGAGAAGGGGGGCAGCAGGTCGAATGCTTGGTCCTTAGCCTGCCTCAGATTAGGGGTGGATAAGAGGGTGGGGGGGTAGGGTACGAGAAAGCAATGGAGAAGATGTGTGTCTTGAGACGGGATTGGAAGAGTGGGAGGGATTCTGAGTCTCTAATGATTTGGGGGAGTGAGTTCCACAGAGTGGGCGATGCCCTGGAGAAGGCTTGGTCACCAAAGCCAAGGACGTTGGACCTGGGGGTGGAGAGAAGGGAGGTAGAGGGGGATCTGAGGGACCGAGAGGGTTGGTAGGGGGAGAGGAGGTCGGTGAGGTATGGGGGGCCAGTTTGTGAAGGACTTTATATGTAGGAACCAAGATTTTGTAATTGATCCGGTGGGAGATGGGTAGCCAGTGGAGGTCTTTTAGGACGTGGGTGATGTGGTGCCAGGATTTGGTGAAAGTTGAAAGCCGGGAGGATGCGTTCTGGACCAATTGGAGTCTCTTGATAGAGCTAGCACTGATGCATAAAGAAGTGGGTTGCAGTAATCAAGGCATGGATCATTGTCTCAGCAGCAGGACGTGTGAGAGAGGGTTTTATTTTCACAATATTGCGAAGGTGGTAGAATGAGGATTTGACAATTTGGCAGATATGGGGCTCAAGGGAGAGGGTGGGATCAAGGATCACACCAAGGTTGCGTGCCTGGGAGGAAGGGGAGACAGTAGTGCCAGCGATGGTGAGTGTGAGGCAGTTGACTTGGCTGAGAGTGGACTTGGAACCAATAAAGATGAGTGTAGTTTTGTCACTGTTGAGTTTGAGGAGGTTTTGCTGTATCCAGACTTTAATTGCAGACAGACAGGAGTCGATGTGAGAGAGGGGTGGATTGTGAGAGGATTTGGTGCTGAGGTATATCTGGGTGTCATCAGCATATCAGTGGAAGTCCAGGTTGAAATGGCAGAGAATCTGACCAAGAGGGAAGATGTAGATGATGAAAAGGAGTGGGCCGAGTACAGAACCTTGGGGAGCACCTTGTGTGACTGTGGATGGAACAGAGGAGTGGTTGTGAAGTGAAATGAAGTGTGACCTGTTGGAGAGGTAGGACTGGAGCCAGTGGAGTATGGTGCCTTCAATACCAACATCCTTCAGTCTGGTGAGCAGCATGTTGTGGCTCACAGTATCAAAGGCTGCATTCAGGTCGAGGAGGATGAGGATGTTAAGGGCTCCAGTATCAGCAGAGGTGAGGAGGTCATTGAGTACTTTAAGGAGTGCAGTTTCAGTGCTGTGGAGTGCGAAAACCGGACTGGGGGGGTTCGGGAAGGTTGTTGGAGTGTAGGTAGGTTTGGAGTTGTGTGGCGACAATGCGTTCCAGGGTTTTTGAGAGGAAGGGGAGGTTGGAGATTGGCCGGAAACGGTTGAGACAGGATATATCAAGACCGGGTTTCTTGAGATTTGGGGTGACAGTGGCAGTTTTGAAGGCAGAGGGGACAATTCCATGGGACAGTGAGGAATTGAAAAGTTGGTGAGGCAGGGGCATAGGGCAGGGAGGCATTTCTTCAGTAGGGGGGTGGGGAAGGGATCAAGGGAGCAGGTTGTGGATTTTGATTGTCTCATGAGTTCAGAGATAGTGGAAGGGGCAACTTGAACAAACCGGGAGAAGTGGCGATCAGGGGGAAGGGTCCAGAGGAATGGGTAGAGGAGGGGCCGGGGTAGGGGCTGCCGAGTTAAATGAAGGGGACAGTAATTTGTTAATAGCGGCGATTTTGTCTGCAACGAACTGGAGAAATAAGTGGCATTGTTCAGGAGTAGAGTTGGAGAGGGCATCGGCACGGGGCTTGAGGAGGTTGTTCACAGTGGAGAAGAGGGTGTGGGGGTTACGGTTGGAGTCATTAATGATGGTGGAAAAATAGGCAGACTTGGTGGCAGTGAGGGCATCTTTGTAGGCAGAGAGGTGGAGTTTGTGGGCTTCTTGATGTACAGTGAGAGATGTTTTCTTGACGAGTTGTTCCAGTTGGCGGGCAGTCTGTTTCATTGTGCGGAACTCAGGTGTGAACCAGGGTGCAGAGGTGTTGAACAAGACTGTTTTTGTTTTGAGAGGGACCAGTGTGTTGAGGGAGGCAGACAGAGTGGCGTTGAGGTGATTGGTGAGATCATCAGGTAAGGTAGAGGCTGGTTCCAGGGGGAGAGCAGTGGAGAGCAGATCAGAGAGTTGAAGGGGGTTGATGGATTTAGTATTGCGGAATGTTATTTCTCTGAGGAGGTGTGGCCGAGGGGTTGGGGATGGACTAGTGAGCTGGATGAGCTTATGGTCTGACAGAGGAAATGGGGATAAATGGATGTTGTGTATCGGTAGATTGACAGAGCAGACCAGGTCAAGTATATGGCCTTTGACATGGGTGGGGAAAGTGACATGTTAGGTGAGGTTAAAATTATCCAATAGAGTGATGAATTCTGATGCAAACTTGCAGGCGGGTAAATCAATGTGGATGTTAAAATCACCAAGCAGTAGTAAGCATGAGGAGAGAGATGAGGCTATTATGAGGAGTTCAGAGAGGTCAAACAGGAAAGATAGTTTTAGTGTGGGTGGCCGGTAGATGAGAATGACAGCCATTGAGCAGTTTTTAAAAGAGAGGAATTCAAATGATGAGACCGTGGGGAGTGAGAGCTCAGCGGTCTTGAAATTCTGGTTAAATACAACAGCAAGACCACTTCCACGACGGGAGGGCAAGGTTGATGGAATGAGAGGGCAACATAGTGGGGGCATGCTGGAGAGGTCTGAGGTTGTCCAGGTTAGCAGTGCGGGAAGGTGCAGTGGGGGGGGGGGCGATACGGTTTGGATGTGGGATATCGTATCGGGGTTAGTGGAAGGATGTAGATGGCGGGAGTGTCTGGGGCCGCGATGGAGATAACGACGGCAGCGGAGGATGCCAGCAGATAGAGCGGAGGTGCATGCAACAGAGGATAGCCGGTAGTTTTTGTTGAGGGACAGGTAAGGGAGGAGCACTGAAAGAAAAAGTCTGTTGGATTTACATAAAAAGATTATGTACATCGGTTGTACATATTAAAGTCATGTTTTCTAAAAATAATTTATTCATGTTCAATCTACTAAATTCTTATTTGTTTAACAAACATGACTTTTTATGTTAATTGAAAGCATTTGTTTCATCTTCAGGTTTTGTTTAAAAACATGGTTTTGTTTGTCTCGGTCTTGAGATCGAGACCATGTAAATAATTGCGATGGAGGCTTCATTTAGCTTTTGCCGGTTTTAAGGAATCACCATTGTCCACTGCTTCTCGCATGACCAGCGACAAGCTTTTATCATCCAGAAACTGAATTACAAACCAATGCTGGCCGTTGCTAATTCAGGCCTCGAACGGTCCGGTATGGTCTTGTCAATCCGCATGCTGATTTAGCAAAATGTTACATCGGATGCCCTTCCTGACACAACCACTAACCCTACGGACGGGAACGCAGGTAAAGTGCTGGATGCCATCCCAGTATTCATGGACTTGCGCCCATGGCGACGGACAGCCTGTGTGTGTGTGTGTGTGTGTGTGTGTGTGTGTGTGTGTGTGTGTGTGTGTGTGTGTGTGTGTGTGTGTGTGTGTGTGTGTACGTATATTATATATACATAGTATACTTGAACAGTATATTATATTATAGTATATATACATATATATATACACACATATAGTATATTTGAATAGTATAGTATATATATATATATATATATTGAATGTATATGTATGTATGTATGTATGTATGTATGTATGTATGTATGTATGTATGTATGTATGTATGTATGTATGTATGTATGTATGTATGTATGTATGTATACATACAGTGTATCCGGAAAGTATTCACACCCCTTCACTTGCCCCACATTTTTTTATGTTACAGCCTTATTCCAAAATTGATTACATTCCTTTTTTTCCCTCCTTAATCTAAACACAATACTCCATAATGACAAAATAAAAAAGGTTTTGTAGAAATTTTTGCAAATTTATTAAAAATAAAAAACTGAAATTTTCATGTACATAAGTATTCACACCCTTTACTCAGTACTTGGTTGAGGCACCCTTGGCAGCGATTACAGCCTCAAGTCTTCTTGGGTATGAAGCTACAAGCTTGGCACACCTATATTTGGGGTATTTCTCCCATTCTTCTCTGCAGATTCTCTCAAGCCCTTTAAGGTTAGATGGGGAGCGTCGCTGCACAGCTATTTTCAGGTCTTTCCAGAGATGTTCAATGGGGTTCAAGTCTGGGCTCTGGCTGGGCCACTCAAGGACATTCACAGACTTGTCCCGAAGCCCCTCCTTCGTTGTCTTGGCTGTGTGCTTAGGGTCGTTGTCGTGTTGAAAGGTAAACCTCCGCTCCAGTCTGAGGTCCTGAGCGCTCTGGAGCAGGTTTTCATCAAGGATCTCTCTGTACTTTGTTCCATTCATCTTTCGCTCAATCCTGACTAGTCTCCCAGTTCCTGCCGCTGAAGAACATTGTTAGGGTTTGTGGAAGACCCCAAGCGCACGACACCAGACAGAGATGGGGTTAGCCGAAAAACTGGCGTACTTTATTCAAACATAGGAAGGCAATGAGCGACAAGGAAAAAACGGAAAGTCCAAGGGGGAAAAAAACTCGCGGGTAATCCAAACGGGAACACGGCAGGATACTTCCACGGGGAAACTTTGCAAGGGAAAAACATGAACCAAGGGCTGGGATGAATTCGTAGAGAAAAGGACCGTGAGAGGAGAGTCGCCGCTACTGCGGGGAGGTTACAACACGAACTGACAACGGGCACGTGGGAGGCCACCAAACTTAAGCCCAGCCCTGATGACTAAGCCCGGCCCTGACGAGCCGATTGGCTGCCGGCGCGGGGTGGGCAGGCCACGGCGCGGGGTGAGCGAGCCATAACAGTACCCCCCCCCCCCTCCACGGGAGCCACCAGGCGACTTGCCCGGCTTGTCGGGATGGGAATGATGGAACTCAGTGAGCAGCCCAGGGTCCAGGATGAGCTGGCGGGAGATCCAGCTACGTTCCTCCGGACCGTAGCCCTCCCAGTCCACCAAATACTGGAACCCCCGCCCTCGGCGCCGGACGTCCAGTGCCGGCGGACCTTCCACTGGGGGTGCCCATCCACGATCTCAGGGGGAGACGGAGCCGGGGCCGGGGCCGGAGGCATCAGAGGACTGTGGGAGACAGGCTTAACCCGAGACACATGAAACACGGGATGGGTCTTCAAGGAAGCCGGAAGCTTAAGACTCACCGCCGCGGGGCTGAGAACCTTCCTGATCTCAAAGGGGCCGACAAACCGGGGGTTCAGCTTCTTCGCGGTGGACTGAAGCGGGAGATCCTTCGAGGACAGCCACACCCTTTGGCCTGGTTGGTACGTAGGTGCTGGGGACCGGCGTCAGTTGGCTCCCCGACTGGCGCGCTCAGCTGCCCAGAGCAGAGCGGCTCTGGTCACCTCCCAGACGCGACGACACCGGTTCAGATGGGCCTGCACGGAGGGAACCGCCACTTCCGACTCCTGCGCAGCATAGAGAGGCGGCTGGTAGCCCAGGGACACCTCAAAAGGTGAGAGGCCGGTGGCAGAGCTGACCAGGGATTTGATGGCATACTCGATCCAGGGGAGGAACCGACTCCAGGAGCTGGGCTTCTTGGCGGCCACGCACCGGAGGGCAGACTCCACGCTCTGGTTCATCCTCTCTGTCTGTCCGTTAGTCTGTGGGTGATAGCCAGAGGAGAGACTAACAGAGGCACCCAACCCCTTACAAAAGGCCCGCCATATCTGGGAGACGAACTGGGGCCCTCGCTCCGAGACGACGTCTAGGGGAAGGCCGTGGAGACGGAACACGTGGCTCGTCAGGAGGTCTGCCGTCTCAGAAGCCGATGGGAGTTTGGGGAAGGCCACCAGGTGCACTCCCTTACTGAAGCGGTCCACCACTGTCAGGATCACAGTGTTACCCTGGGAGGGCGGCAGTCCAGAGACAAAATGCAACGCCACATGGGACCAGGGCCGGCTTGGAGTTGGGAGGGGCTGCAGCAGACCCGCGGGTGCCTGGTGAGAGGCCTTGCTGCGAGCACAGACGGAGCAGGCCCCTACGAAGTCCCTGACGTCGTTCCTCATGGTGGGCCACCAGAAACGCCGAGCCAGAAAGGTGAAGGTGCGGTGGACACCCGGATGGCAAGCAAACTGACTGGCATGGCCCCACTGGAGAACCCGGGGCCGGACTGCGTCCGGGACGAATAGGCGGCGTGGAGGGAAGTGGCTCGGGGCGGGATGGGAGCGCAATGCCTGCCTGACCACGGTCTCGATGCCCCAGGTAACCACGTCAACCACACTGGCCTCAGGAAGGATGGGAGTCGGCTCCTCTGTAGCTGGCTCCCTCCTCGGGTGTTGTCGGGACAGGGAGTCTGCCTTCGTGTTGCGGGACCTGGGGCGATAAGTCAGCGTGAAGTCAAACCGACTGAGGAAGCTGGCCCACCGTGCCTGCCGACCATTGAGGCGCTTGGTTGCCTGGATGAATGTCAAGTTCTTATGATCCGTCCAGATGGTGAACGGCTGTTCCGCCCCCTCCAGCCAATGGCGCCACTCCTCCAGAGCAGCCACCACTGCCAGCAGCTCCCGGTTCCCGACATCATAGTTCTCCTCGGCGGGGAGGAACCGGCGAGAGAAGAAGGTGCATGGGTGGACCTTCTGGTCAGACGCTGACTGCTGGGAGAGGACAGCCCCCAACCCGGTGTCCGAAGCGTCCACCTCTACGAAGAACTGCCTCTTGGGGTCGGGGTGGAGCAAGACCGGGGCGCTGGTGAACCTCTCCTTGAGGGACTGGAACGCAGAGCGGGCAGCCGGGGTCCAGATGAACGGCTGGGAGGGGGAGGTCAGCCTGGTGAGAGGTTCTGCCATGCAGCTGTAGTTCCGGATGAACCTCCGATAGAAGTTCGCAAACGCGAGGAAGCTCTGTAATTCCTTCCGTGATGTGGGATCGGGCCAGTCCACCACAGCCTGGATCTTGCGGGGGTTGGCCCGGGTCTGTCCCCTCTCAACGACGAAGCCCAGGTAGTCAACGGAAGGGGAATGGAACCGGCACTTCTCTGCCTTGACGAAGAGCCAGTTCTGGAGGAGACGTTCGAGTACCTGGCGGACATGCTGGACATGTTCCTCGAGGGTCCTGGAGAAGATGAGGATGTCATCGAGGTACACCACCACAAACTCGTCGAGCATGTCGTGGAGAATGTCATTCATGAGATCCTGGAATACCGCTGGGGCGTTGGTGAGGCCGAACGGCATGACCAGGTACTCATAATGACCCCGGGGCGTCTTAAAGGCTGTCTTCCACTCGTCCCCCTTCCGGATCCGGACCAGATGATAGGCACACCGGAGGTCCAGCTTAGTGAAGACAGTAGCCTGGGAGAGGGGGTCAAGGGTGGAACTCATGAGAGGAAGGGGGTACTTGTTCTTGACGGTTATCTCATTGAGTTGGCGATAGTCAATGCAGGGTCGGAGGCCCCCGTCCTTCTTCTTCACGAAAAAGAATCCAGCTGCCACCTGGGAGGACGAGGGCCGAATGAGCCCCGCTGCCAAGGACTCGGAGATGTACTCGTCCATCGCAGCCTTCTCGGGGATGGTCAGACTGTACAGACGACTGCTGGGAAGAGGTGCCCCAGAGTGGAGGTCGATAGCACAGTCATAAGGTCGATGAGGAGGAAGAGATTGGGCCTGGGTCTTGCTGAAAACCTCATCTAACTCATGGTACTCAGGGGGAACAGAGGAGAGGTCGGGAGGCGGGGTACTAGGGGCACGTCGGGGGGATGGGGCGGGAGCAGCCTGGAGACATTGGGCATGACAGGAGGAGCTCCACTCCATGATGGTACCGGAGGCCCAGGCGATGTGTGGCTCATGCTGCACGAACCAGGAGCGCTGTAGGATCACGGGGACTAACGGGGACTGGATGATGTAGAACCGAAGTCTCTCCACATGGTTAACTGCTATGGTGAGAGAGACAGGGTGGGTGCATTGGGTGACGCTGGCCAGGCAGCGCTCGTCCAGCGCGAAGGCCTCCATGGGCTTTTCCAGCGTTTCTAGCGGGATGTTAGCCTGGGCTGCAAACTCCGAGTCCAGGAAACACTCATCAGCCCCCGAGTCGAGGAGTGCACCCACCGTGATCCGCTGGTCAGCCCAGGCCAGGGTAACGCTAACTAGATGGTTCTGTGGGGCAGGACGGCAGGAACAGGAAAGTCGGCTCACTAGGATCTCCCGGGGCCCCAGTGAGCCTAGTCTTTTGGCCGAGTGGGGCAGCCGCTGATCAGATGTCCCTTCTGGCTACAGTAGAGGCATTGACCCACCTTGAATTGGGCCTCCCGTTCGGCCGGACTAAGGCGCGTGCGCCCCAGCTGCATAGGTTCCTCCCCCGTCATGGTCTGGGGCGCGGGGGGAGAAACGGCGACAGGGAAAGTGGGGCAAACAGGAGTAGGGATCCTGTTAGGAGTGCTGGACGACTGGGGAATGGAGGGGGATCCACGCAGGGCTCGCTCGCGCCTCCTCTCCCGGAGGTGTCCGTCGATGCGGATGGCGAGCTTGATCAGGTCCTATAGGGAGGTGGGCTCCTCCCGGGTGGCTAGCTGGTCCTTGACAGCCTCGCTGAGACCTCTCCGAAAGGTGACCCGAAGTGACTGGTCGTTCCAGCTGCTATCAGCTGCGGCCAGCCTGAACTCCACCGAGTAGTCTGTGACACTGCCACTGCCCTGCTGGATACTGCTCAGCCAAGCACCAGGGTCCTGGCCACCGACTGGATGGTGGAAAACCTTCCGTAGTTCCGACTCAAAGGCCTCGTAGGTGAGGCAGAAACTGGCCTTCATGGACCAGGGAGCAGTGGCCCACTGAGCTGCTCGGCCTGTGAGTAGGTTGGTCACGTAAGCGACCCGGGCAGCATCAGACGTGAACATGCTGGGTTGGTGCAGGAAGACCAGCTCACACTGCATGATAAACGTGGCACAGGTCTCAAAGTCGCCATCAAACGGTCGTGGGCTGGAGAGGCAGGGCTCCCGGGGAACTGGGTTGAGCCCCACAGGGATAACCGGGGCCGCGGGCCCAGGGGGCGGGTTACCCACGACTCCAGGGACAGGCTGGCCCAGCGGCTGGATGGTGAGAGCCGCCGTGATGGTTTGCAACTGCCGCAGGATCTCTGCTTGTTGGTTCGCCAACGCCGCCTGCTGGCTCGTTAGGTTACCCACACAGGCCTGGAGGGGCTGGACCCAAGTCTGAAGATCTCTCACCGCGGCGGAGGCCGCCTCTTGCTGCTGGGTATGGGAGTTAGTCAGGCGGATCTATTCGATGAGGGCCGCTCGAAGCGGGCTGGCCGGTACGTTCTCCGTGTTGGCTGGGGTCGTGACGAGCCGATTGGCTGCCGGCATAGGGTGGGCGGGCCACGGCGCAGGGTGGGCGAGCC